>NC_048225.1:88109851-88135630 GCF_002007445.2 Ailuropoda melanoleuca
AAAAAAAAAAAAAAAAAGAATGTCCTTGAAACATTTTGCCTGCAATCTTGAATTCTTCTCCCTTTCATATCTGCCATTCCTTAATTTATTCATTAGCTTGTTCATTCAACTATTTTTCAGTAGTATTTGCTGAAAGATTACTAAATGACAGGCATACAAGGAATTCAAATAAGAGTAAGCTATAACCCTGCCCTCGAGCCCCCAGCAAGCAGCCAAGCTAGCAGAGGAGACATCAATGTCAACCATAGGAGTAAAGTTCAGAGAGAACCTGGCCAGGAAGGGAGGGAAGGTGGAGGGAAATGAGGAATTAGCTAAAGGGATGGCAAGGATGGTGTAACAGCAGACAAAAGAGCGTATTCAAAAGGAAAGAGCCATAAAATAGCATAAAATTCAAGGAATTACAAGTAATCCAGTGTAGCTAAAGGGCAGGCTGCATGTGGTCAGGTCAGGAAGGATCTTCAATGGTTCTTATACTTTGCCACTGACAACAGTGAACCACTGAAGGCCTTTAGGCAAAGAACTGCATAATCATATTTCATTTTCATTCTGAAAACCTATGGTTATCTTAAGCATGATTTTTTTCAAAATTCAACAGAAGTCTTTTTAGATTAACGTGATATCTACATGTAGATATTAATCTCCTATGTGTAGTTTAACATGATATTAACATGTAGATTCTCAGCATTTTGCAATTCACTTTGCTGTATATTAGGTGATATCCTCCCCTTGCCCTGATTGAATGCCCTTCACCACATTCCTCCTAGCAACCCCTTATCCATCCTCAAAATGCAGCTAAAACAAACATCAACTCCTCTGTGATTTTTTTTTTCCCTCAAACATAGTCACCTTCTTCTTCCTCCAAGTTCCCAGGATACATTCTACAGAACATTACTATGGTGATGCATTCTAATTACTTTCTACAAGTCTCTCTCTTCTGTTATACTATGGATCCCATGAAGGCAGAGACTTGCATTCTAATTTACATATACATGCTCATTTACTCAGCAGTGCTTTATCAAACACCTGCTCTCTTCCAGACATTGTGCTAGACACTGATTTTCAATATGATACTACTAAAAGAAAGAAACTATTCTCGTGTGGTATATGTAAATGTCTATATAATATATATGTATATGGAAATTGGAGAGTAAGTCCCCTTAAAGCAAAAGTTAACATTTTTTTCCAGTACTCTGAATATGAGAAATGAAAAGTAACTGACTTTTTAGAGCTACCCTATGACCCAGCAACTGCACTACTAAGTATCTACCCCAAAGATACAAATGTAGTGATCTGAAGGGGCACCTGCACCCCAATGTTTATAGCAGCAATGTCCAGAATAGCCAAATTATGGAAAGAGCCCAGATGTCCATTGACAGATGAATGGATAAAGAAGATACGGTACATATATATATACAATGGAATATTATTCAGCCATCAAAAAAATGAAATCTTGCCCTTTGCAATGATGTGGATGGAACTAGGGGCTATTATGCTAAGTGAAATAAATCGGAGAAAGACAATTATCATATGATCACTCATATGTGAAATTTAAGAAACAAAACAGGATCATAGGGGAAGGGAGGGAAAATAAGACAAAAACAGAGAGGGAGACAAACCATAAGAAACTCTTAACTACAGGAAACAAACTGAGGGTTGCTGGAGGGGTGGGGGGATGGGGTAACTGGGTGATGGGCATTAAGGAGGGCATGTAATGAAATGAGCACTGGGTGTTATATACAACTGATGAATCTCTAAAACTAATAATACACTATATGTTAATTAATTGAATTTAAATTTAAAAATACTTTATTGTTCAAAAATAAAAATTAAATTAAAAAGGAAGGAAGGAAGGAAGGAAAGAAGGAAGGAAGAAAAGATTTTTAAAAATTTACTAATTAAATTATAAGTTAGGTCATACCACATGACAAAAACAGAAAAAGTTAAAATGGTTCTAAGAACTAAGAACTCAATACCTAAAAATCTAAACTCTTAAACTGGTAGAGTGGGAACCAAGTGGCCAATGTCTAGAACCCAGTTTATTTTTATTACTTAAGAAAACAGTTGGACATGGTTTACTGTCCAACTTCCACATGACCTTTGGCAGACCAAGTAGACTACCACTTTTTGGTGTCTTTTCATTCATTTACCATGTATTTTATTAGTGTCTGTTTTCAGCCAGCTCTGTCTTCAACCAGCTCAGGTTGGTGCTGAGAAAAATAACAGCCATCTTTGTAGTTTTAATATGTTTCAAGCACCATGGTAAGTGCTTCATATGTATTAATTCAATAATCCTCAAAGGAACCCTATGAAATAGGTAGCCACTTCTTTGGGTAAAGCACTTAACCTCCCTGTGCCTCAGTTTCTTCATCTATAACATCACAATAATATATAACACAGGGTTGCTGAGGAATTAGATGAGTTCACACATGTAAAGTGGGAACTCACAATGATGCCTGACACATACAATGCTTTTCAATGTTAGCTGAGTATCAGCACCACCACTACCACCACCGACACTTCATTTTGAACACAAGAAAACTGAGGTTCAGTAAGCTTAAAAGAAGGTGCTCCAACTTCTCTCAGACAGGCAGCATGAGCACACACTGTGGCCTCATCATCCCCCAAATTCCTAGAAATCATTTTTCAAATACAAACAATAACCACACTGAAAAGCAAGAAGGGAAACACAGCCTTGACAGACTAATGATTGTGATGAATGCCCTTAGGACAGAAATTAGATGCAATCTAATGTCTGAAAGGAAACCACAGTCCCAAGCCTCCAGACGAGGATGCAACTGGCACAAATATGGGCTGGTTTCATGAGCGCTCCTGCCTGCACACAGTTAACACTAGGGTCTGTAGGGATCCAGGGATAATCAGTATGGTGACAGTCCAGGTACAGTAGCAGAAAGACCAAGCAAGTACTCTACTCTCTCCTCCTTACCCTCTTTAGAGTATCTGCCCATAAGCCAAGGCAATGCACATGGAAGTTGGGTGAGAAGTAGGGCAGTACTCTTTGTCCCTTATGCCTAAGAGGAACAGGTGACTAGCTGCCACAGTGAGGTCCCACCTCACCCATTCTCTCACTAGACTGACTAACCTCGGAGCCTAAAGTCCCTTTAAGCAGTTTGCACAAACAGATATGACAGATGACTTTACAATCAGAATCACCCAATGCTTGAGGAAATTCAACACGACCAAGAGGGGAAACAAACTGAACCATCAAAGAACTTATAATCATCAAGAATGAATACATATAATTACTAGCTTAGGGGAAAGTGTGAGAATATTGCAAGCATTTTTAAAATTAGCTATAGATAGTGCAAATGAAAATTTGGATAACTGAAAATTTTTAAAATGACTAATGTTGAATGGCCAAAGAGACAGCTGAATTAGAGACCCAGAAAATGAAACTGAGCAATGTTCCCAGAAATCAACACAGAGCAATCAAAAGCTGAAAAAAGCAGAGTTAAAAGACAGAGGATATATAGAAATGACCCAGCATCACATATAATGAATGCTAGAGATAAAGAATAGATAAAAGGAAGAGAAAGCAATATTTAAAAAAAGAAAGGAGGGAGCCATTTGAGGGACAGAAAAACAATTCAAAAAGCGCTTCCCAGAATTGAACTGAATAAAGATATGACTCTTCGGATTGAAAGGGCCCGCCAAAGTGGCATGAAAAATTAAAAAAAAAAATAAAGACACATTAGTGAAATTTTACAACTCCAAAGATTAGGAGGAATGTCAATTTTCCATAAAGAAATAATCAGGCGAATATTAAAATTGCCATCAACTGCGAAAGATAAAAGTAAGTACAGTAAGTAGTAAAGGTAAGTGTGTGTGTGTGTGTGTGTGTGTGTGTATTGAAATGGTATTAAAGTTTCTATAAAGAGGAAATTTTGGTTGCATTTTGTTCAAAACCAGTTGGAAGCCTCGTTAGTAGTTACCCCTTCAATATTTAACAGACATTTATACTGACAATGCGCAAAAACGTAACTTTTACATCTTCTTCAATCATTTTCTTTTTTTAAAGAATTATTTTCTTTTTATCAGAATAGAATAAAATGTCATCAGTGTCCCCTTTAATGCTTTCACCTTAGCGTTTTTAGCACCTGTCACATCCACTTTCTTTTGTTGGCATGGGTCTAGTGCATCTTTTACCATCTCTTCTATTTTCAATTTTCTAGTATCATTTTTAGTTTATTTAGTAAAACTAAATAAAATCCCAGGGTCTCTATTTTTTTAAATGTTTAATCTATTTACATTTGTTCCAATTGCTATTAAATTAGGACTTATTTCTTTTTTTTTTTAAGATTTTATTTATTTATTTAACAGAGAGAGAGACAGCTAGCGAGAGAGGGAACACAGGCAGAGGGAGTGGGAGAGGAAGAAGCAGGCTCCCAGCAGAGGAGCCTGATGTGGGGCTTGATCCCAGGACTTTGGGATCATGCCCTGAGCCGAAGGCAGACGCTTAATGACAGCTGCCCAGGCACCCCCTAGGACTTATTTCTACATTCATATTTTCTGGTTGTCTTACCTATTGATTCTCTTCTCTTGTTTTTTACTTTTTTGATGGACTTTCTGAATTTTGTTACCTTTTTTCTTTACTGGTTCCATTTGTCTACAGCTCCTTTCTCAACGTATAGAATACCAGACCTTGTTGGCTATAAATTGTGTTCCCATCACTACCCCATCTATTTCCATTCCATACATTTCTTAACTTAGTAAAAACTTTGTTTATACAATAATACCACATTGCATCAAAATTGTATACATATAATCACTCCAAAAATAAATTAGTCTATTGTTAATGTTAAACTTCTAAACTGAATTTTCTATAACATTCACAATAATTTCAATGTTTTACCTTCCACAGAATGAACTTCCAAAAACTTTGAATTTATAAGACAAATAAAAATATTAAGCTATTCATAAAATCAATTTAACCCTTACACTTTAGTTACTTTAGAAGAGGTATCTACCATAACATTACCTTAATGCAGAAGATTTTAAAATATTTTCTTTAATATCAAAAACAAGATATAAAAGCCTTCTACTACTGCCATTACTCAACACTGCCCTAGGAATTCTAGTTAGTGCAATAAGAAAAGAATATATATAGTGGGTGAATTAGAAGGGAAGAAATTCAGTAACAGTTATTTTGCGGTGATGTAATTTTCTACATAGATAACCTTAAAAAAATCTACAAATAAATGATTTCAATTAATGAAAAGGTTTGACATGATTACTGGATATAACATCAACAAACAAAAACAGTAACATTCTTACACATTAGCAATGTTTAATTAGAAGTGCAAAAAAATACTAATTCCTTTGCAAGAGCAATAAAATAATAAAGGTACATAGAAATAACGCTAATGAAAGATGTGCAACTCCTAAGTGAAGAAATCTCCCAAATTCTTATAAGACCTAAAATATATCCCAAATAAATGAAGAGATATTGGTAAGACTTAGCCTTATAAAAATGTCAATTCTCCCCAAGTTAGTCAGTAAACACACTGCATATCCATTCGGGGTTTATTTCTGTGTCTGTGGAAGAAGGTGGTAAAATTTCATTCTTTTGCATGTAGCTGTCCAATTTCTCAGCACCATTTGTTGAAGAGATGGTCTTTTCCCCATTATATATTCTTGCCTCCTTTGTTGCAAACTAACTGACCATAAAAGTGTGGGTTTATTTCTGGATTCTTTATTCTGTTCCACTGATCCATCTGTCTATTTTTATGCCAGTACCATACATGTTGATTATTACAGCTTTATAGTATACCCTGAAATCTGGGGTTGTGATACATCCAGCTTTATTCTTTCTCAAGATTGCTTAAACTATGGGGGTTCTTTCTGGTTATGTTCAAATTCTAGGATTATTTTCTCTAATTATGTGAAAAATGTTGTTGGTATTTTGATAGGGATTACATTAAATCTATAGATTGCTTTGGGCAGTATGAACATTTTAACAATAGTGGTTCTTCCCACCCATAAGCATGGAATATCTTTCCATTTATTTGTGTCATCTTCAATTTATTTCATCAGTGTTTTATAGTTTTTAGAGTACAGATTTTTCATTTTGTTGGTTAAGTTTATTCCTCGGTTTTTATTATTTTTGGTGCAATTGCAAATGAGGTTGTTTTCTTAATTTCTCTTTCTGTGATTTCATCTTTAGTGTATTTCTTAAGAAAATCCTAAGAGTCTGACAAAGTCATTCTAAATTCATATGACACTATAATGTGCAAGGTTAGCCAATTTTAAAGACAAACAGAGAGGCAATGATTAGCACTACCGGTTATCAAAAACCATTATAAAAATAAAAGAAAAATGAGTCAGTGATAAACAACCTTCCAAATAACAAAACTCCAGGCCCGGACGGTTTTCCTGGGGAATTCTACCAAACATTCAAAGAAGAAATAATACCTATTCTCCTAAAGCTATTTCAAAAAATAGAAACAGAAGGAAAGCTACCAAACTCATTCTATGAGGCTAATATTACCTTGATCCCCAAACCAGGCAAAGACCCCCTCAAAAAGGAGAATTACAGACCGATTTCTCTAATGAATATGGATGCCAAAATCCTCAACAAGATCCTTGCTAATAGAATCCAACAGTACATTAAAAGGATTATCCATCATGACCAAGTGGGATTCATACCTGGGATGCAAGCATGGTTCAACACTCGCAAATCAATCAATGTGATACATCATATCAACAAGAAAAGACTCAAGAACCATATGATCCTCTCAATTGATGCAGAAAAAGCATTTGACAAAATACAGCATCCTTTCCTGATTAAAACCCTTCAGAGTGTAGGAATAGAGGGTACATTTCTCAATCTCATAAAAGCCATCTATGAAAAGCCTACTGCAAGCATTATTCTCAATGGGGAAAAGCTGGAAGCCTTTCCCTTAAGATCAGGAACACGACAAGGATGCCCACTCTCGCCACTATTATTCAACATAGTACTAGAAGTCCTTGCAACAGCAATCAGACAACAAAAAGGGATCAAAGGTATCCAAATCGGCAAAGAAGAAGTCAAACTGTCTCTCTTTGCAGATGACATGATACTCTATATGGAAAACCCAAAGGAATCCACTCCCAAACTATTAGAAGTTATAGAACAATTCAGTAAGGTGGCAGGATACAAAATCAATGCCCAGAAATCAGTTGCATTTCTATACACGAATAACGAGACTGAAGAAAGAGAAATTAGGGAATCCATCCCATTTACAATAACACCAAAAACCATGCGTTACCTTGGAATTAACTTAACCAGAGACGTAAAGGACCTATATGCTAGAAACTATAGATCACTTTTGAAAGATATTGAGGAAGACATAAAAAGATGGAAAAATATTCCATGCTCATGGATTGGAAGAATTAACATAGTTAAAATGTCCATACTACCCAGAGCAATCTACACTTTCAATGCTATCCCGATCAAAATACCGAGGACATTTTTCAAAGAACTGGAACAAATAGTCCTTAAATTTGTATGGAACCAGAAAAGGCCCCGAATCTCCAAGGAACTGTTGAAAAGGAAAAACAAAGCTGGGGGCATCACAATGCCGGATTTCGAGCTGTACTACAAAGCTGTGATCACAAAGACAGCATGGTACTGGCACAAAAACAGACACATCGACCAATGGAACAGAATAGAGAACCCAGAAATGGACCCTCGGCTCTTTGGGCAACTAATCTTTGATAAAGCAGGAAAAAACATCCGGTGGAAAAAAGACAGTCTCTTCAATAAATGGTGCTGGGAAAATTGGACAGCTACATGCAAAAGAATGAAACTTGACCACTCTCTCACACCATACACAAAAATAAACTCCAAATGGATGAAAGACCTCAATGTGAGACAGGAATCCATCAAAATTCTAGAGGAGAACATAGGCAACAACTTCTATGACATCGGCCAGAGCAACCTTTTTCACGACACATCTCCAAAGGCAAGAGAAATAAAAGATAAAATGAACTTATGGGACTTTATCAGGATAAAGAGCTTCTGCACAGCCAAGGAAACAGTCAAAAAAACTAAGAGACAGCCCACGGAATGGGAGAATATATTTGCAAAGGACACCACAGATAAAGGACTGGTATCCAAGATCTACAAAGAACTTCTCAAACTCAATACACGAGAAACAAATAAACAAATCATAAAATGGGCAGAAGATATGAACAGACACTTTTCCAATGAAGACATACAAATGGCTAACAGACACATGAAAAAATGTTCAAAATCATTAGCCATCAGGGAAATTCAAATCAAAACCACACTGAGATACCACCTTACGCCAGTTAGAATGGCAAAGATAGACAAGGCAAGAAACAACAATTGTTGGAGAGGATGTGGAGAAAGGGGATCCCTCCTACATTGTTGGTGGGAATGCAAGTTGGTACAGCCACTCTGGAAAACAGTGTGGAGGTCCCTTAAAAAGTTAAAAATTGAACTACCCTATGACCCAGCCATTGCACTACTGGGTGTTTACCCCAAAGATACAGACGTAGTAAAGAGAAGGGCCATATGCACCCCAATGTTCATAGCTGCATTGTCCACAATAGCCAAATCATGGAAGGAGCCGAGATGCCCTTCAACAGATGACTGGATTAAGAAGCTGTGGTCCATATATACAATGGAATATTACTCAGCTATCAGAAAGAACGAATTCTCAACATTTGCTGCAACATGGACGGCACTGGAGGAGATAATGCTAAGTGAAATAAGTCAAGCAGAGAAAGACAATTATCATATGATTTCTCTCATCTATGGAACATAAGAACTAGGATGATCGGTAGGGGAAGAAAGGGATAAAGAAAAGGGGGGTAATCAGAAGGGGGAATGAAACATGAGAGACTATGGACTATGAGAAACAAACTGGGGGCCTCAGAGGGGAGGGGGGTGGGGGAATAGGATATACCGGTGATGGGTAGTAAGGAGGGTACATATTGCATGGTGCAATGGGTGTTATACGCAACTAGTGAATCATCAAGCTTTACATCAGAAGCCGGGGATGTACTGTATGGTGACTAACATAATATAATAAAAAATCATTAAAAAAATAAAGTCATTAATAGGATAGATAAATAATAGTGGGATAGAACAGGGAGCCTAAAAACAAACCATTCACATATGGAAACTCTGTATATGAACAGAATTAGCATTACAAGTCAGTGGACAATGTAGTATTCATTAAATGGAGTTGAGAACTTAAAGAGAAATATGTAGGCATAATCATTCATACCTCACATAACACAAAAAAATAAATTTGAAAGGATTAGGACCTAAATAGGAAAAGCATAATTTTTAAATTGTACTAGAAAATATAAAATAAGCATTATACCCTTCCTGGAAAAAAAAAAAGAAAAGAAAAAAACAGAGTGACCAATAAACATGTTGCCATATCATCATCATAGTTTTGCTTTTTACTCCTGTACTGCATCTGTCTCAACTTCTTTAATAAAAGGTGGAGTCTGACTGCCTAAGGGACAATAAACTCTGTTCAGGTGGCTTCCAAAGACCCGGGCATGTTTAGGAGTCCCAATTCTTCCCCACAAAATGATTAAAGCTGAAAAGGTTTGTAGAGAGGGAATGTCACTCTGTCACAATATAAGACAGGCATCAGTTCCATTTTTTCCATGTGAACAAGTATTTCCTAACAGTTTTTAAGGATGAGAAAAAGCTATAAAATGAATGGTAACCACATGTTCTCCATCTCTAATGAAGGAGATACACAAGGAAATCAAATTAATGTAGTCGCAGGGAGTATCTAGGTTAAGGTTCTGGGTTAAGAAAAAAAAAATGTCCCCTAACTAGGAAAGTTTGAAATATTGTAATGCCAAGGAAAAAAGGCAATATATCCCCTTTCTTCAATTGCTTTGAAAATCAAATTAGTCGTTCATCTTGGGGAGGGTGAAGAGCTAGTTTAAAGGGGATAAACTCTAATTCATTCATTGATTAACTGAACCAAAAACAGAACCAGTGATGAAGAAAAACTGAAATGCATAGTCATGGAGAATCCTGCTTTCCTGGAAGTTCCAACCCTCTTACCTTTGATAGAGTACAGACAGAAAGACCATGTACGACCTTCTCTGGCCCTGGGGAGTGGTCTGCACCAGCCTTCCACTGAGCAAGGAAGAAGCCTCTGACCTTTTGTATAAGGTGCTGGCCACACACACACACACACACACACTCACACATCCTGTTGTCTTACCATATGGGCCATGAATCATTCACAAAGCTTCTGAATCAATTATTCATCCAAACCAAAGACCAAATGATCTGCTAATTGTCCAAGAAGGAGGGGTGAAGGGGGAAAAGAGGTTGATGGAAGGAAAAGGCATCGTGCCAATTTGACAATTGGCAGTATTAATACTCCATTTATTTTAAACAAACAACAACAAAAAACACAAAGAAACAAAATAGCCACTTCTAAGTTAATTGGATAACTAATATGGGATACGGGCTGCCTCTGACACAGGAGGGGAGGAACACACTGCCTTCCCCCAAAGTCCTAATCAAAGCATTCCGTCCCGTGGCACCCCATTCTCTACCTGTAGCCTCACCACCCTCAGCTGGACTGGGAGGTCGATACCCACACACACTCTGCTACTGGGCCTAAGGTTGGGTCATGGCCCACATTTTTATTCCTGCTATGCTACGCAGGCTCATAGCTGGGAAACACACCTGGACAGACTCTAAGTGCAACTGGAGTACAAGGCTTAAGCTGCGTCCATGATTCCCTTTCCCTCCTCAGTTCCATGGGCAGGTATGCACTGACCCTTGCTGTTCACCTCCTCATTCATTCCACATTTGTTGAGCAATGTTCTGAAAAAAGCCCAATCCACCCTAGAGAAGAGAGAAAGGAAACATGATGCTCAATCTCAATGTAGAGACACGAGGGTCACAAGAATGACCAGAGAAGAGGCACAGTGCTTGCTAATAAAGGGCAAACACAGATAAGTGTGGAGGGCATCCAGAGAAGGAAGGCACCTTCCTGAGGGTTTGGGTCTTGAGCTGGTTCCCACAGACAGATCATCATGGCAGGGACTGGTAAAAGGCAGGCAGGATATAAACAAGGTCGTGTGACCGTGAGTGAGAGAACATGGGGAGAAGCTTCGAGATGAGAAAGGCACCGAGTCTGGCCCTGCTGGGGCAAAGAAACCATCTGTGGCAACAACACAAGTCAGGCAACGAACATGAGGACAAGGAGCGGAAGATTCAGTGGACACACGTGGGGGGGTGCCACACTACAGAGTTTCTTTTCCACATCAAAGAAGAAAGAAACACTTGTCCACAGGTCCTGATCATAACAGAGATATGAAGAAAGAAATGATTCAGTTGCGCACATGATGACAGACCAGGGCAGAGGCGAACCTGAGGTTGGAATTCAAGTTATGAGGCTCTTGTAGGGAACAGATCCACTGATGACAATCCCCACGAGGGGAGAAAAGGAAAGAACCAGAGAGAAAAATAAGGTCTTGGATTGATGAAGACATCAAACATAACAAAAAGTCTACATGACAGGAAGGGTAATAAAACCCACATAAATTCTCAAGCTTGTAGGTTCCTTAGAGATCATTTAACAGAATAGTCCTGAAATGTGGGTCACAGGCTCCTTTAGTAAAATCTATGGACCCTTTCCCTGGGGGAAAATGCTCATATGTACCAACTTTTAATAGCATTTCAAACAGTTCAAGATTCCCTCAAGTCCATCCATCCAAAGCTTCCAGGCTGCAGGTGAGTAAACGGCAGCCTGGGCTGTGCCTCAGAAGGGCCTGGCAGTGCCTGGAACAGATCCCAGTATTTCGGACACACCTAAATGTCTCTTCCTTATAACCACACTGACTGGTAGCACCACTGATAGAAACAGTGATGTTGGAAAGCATGTCATTTTGTAGGAAAAGATCTCCTGTTCAAAGAAAAATGGAGGAGATAGAAAAAAAATGAAATAAAAAAAATATAGTGAGAGAAGTCACCCTTCCTTGAATGTCGGTATGTGCTNCTAACAAAAAAAAAAAAAAAAAGAAAAGAAAAGAAAAAAGTCACCCTTTTATAATCCCTTGGCTTTTTGTTTTTGCTTTTGTTTTTAATGTACAATTAATTTTGGAAGGGGTTTGCCTTTCAAAAACCATCAAGCAAGTTTTCTGTCCTCCCACCCTTCAGAGAAAGTACAGAGAAGACAATCTCAGCGTGCCCTGTTGGGAAATGGGTCTGCCTTCAAACAGCAGGCCAGGATCATGAGTAAAATTAGGGCTGGGTGGCTGTCCTTGCTGTGGTAAATTCATTTCCAAATGTCCATCCAGGCCAAGGATTTGCATTCCAGAACCGGTGACCTGGAAGAGTTCATCCACAGTAAATTCTTAGGGTTGGATCCTGGCAAAGACAAGACCAAACCATGGTCAGGATGAGGGGCTGGGGGTGCTAAGGTAAGGCGAAGAAAAGAGATTCCCTTGGAGCAGTTCACAGAAAGGCAGGGAAATCCAGCCCTAGATAAGTTCATAGAAACAAGCTATGGTCTCTCCAAAGGAAAGAAGAGGCTTTTAAATCCTTTTAACAAAACCACTGATAAAGAAAGCAAGCCACTAAAGGAAAGACACACTGCTGTGCGGCTTGCATTTAAGAGTTCTGCTTACCATAATGTTTGGGGTGGAGGATGCAGGTGAAAGTCCAGATGCAGATGTACCTCGCTGCAACGTCAGGCAAGAATATATATGACCCATCAGCATGCACACATAAGCAGAGATCATAAACTATAAGCCTGTCCCTATCTTCTTTAAGAGCCTCAGCATTTCTTATTCTCATTTGTACTTCTTATTCTTTCTCTTCTCTATCTCACCTCTCCAGGCTGGCAGCTGCCGGGGGCACCATCAAACTTTCATGGTCTCCCTTCTCTGCAGCACCATCGCCTGAATACAGATATCTGCATCAGGTGCCTCTATGACTCCTACTGATGGGTGAAAGGCATGGGAGAAGGCAGCAGTACGCCAGGTACCAGACACTCTCGGATATGCCATGCCTTGTAATCTCAACTCTTCCAGAAGACTAGTGTTTCTGTCTCTTTTGGTAGAGCAGAAAATTAAGACTCAGGAAGGTGAAGCAACAAGCCTACAGTCACAACACCAGTAAGGACCAGTACCAGTACTTGATCTGTTCTGACCTTGAAGGGCGTTCTATGACAACACACAATATCTCACTGGAATTGACTGAGCCTGACCACCAAACTGTCAATTATGTAATAAGTATTAAAAACTCACTACAAATTCAGGATTAAGCTCAGTGCTATACGTGTACGCATGCTTACAGCCTGCAAAGGAGTGGGGAAGGGGATGGAAGCTAAAACAAATAGATAAAAAGTAGATGCTCCATCATAAGAATTTAATATTTTAATAATTCTGATAATTACAAGCAACTGATCTATAACATGCTAAGCAATGCAGGGAAAAATAAGAAAAAGAAAAATGGAAAATTCTAATGAACAGCAAGCATATAAATGAAAGAAATGAAAACTAATAAATCCTCTATTACAATAAATATTAATCTGTATATTCTCTCAAAAGAGGAAGACAGGTGTGTAACTGGAAAACAACACAAAAAAACTATCATGGGATTTTGATTATTGAAGTATGAAGGGATGGGAAGCAAACAAGGAACTAGAGAAGAAATAAAATGGACTCATTTCTTGGAGTAAATAAATTTATTTTTTTAAAGATTTTATTTATTTATTTGACAGAGATAGAGATAGCCAGCGAGAGAGGGAACACAAGCAGGGGGAGTGGGAGAGGAAGAAGCAGGCTCATAGCAGAGGAGCCTGATGTGGGGCTCTATCCCATAACGCCGGGATCACGCCCTGAGCCGAAGGCAGACGCTTAACCGCTGTGCCACCCAGGCGCCCCTGGAGTAAATAAATTTAAAACCAGAACTGGAAAGAGAATTTTTTTTGAAAAGGGTAAGGGGGCGCCTGGGTGGCTCAGTCAGTTAAGCATCTGCCTTTGGCACAGGTCATGATCTCAGGGTCCTGGGATCGAGTCCCGCATCAGGCTCTCTGCTCAGCGGGGAGTCTGCTTCTCCCTCTCCCCACTGCTCATGCTCTCTCTCTTAAATAAATAAATAAAATCAAGAAAGAAAGGAATAAAGGAAGAGAAAGAAAGAAAGAAAGAAAGAAAGAAAGAAAGAAAGAAAGAAAGAAAGAAAGAAAAAAGGGTAAGAAGAAAAGACCACACGCATCAGCCTAGCATGGTTATTGTTCATAGCCAATTGACAGTGTGCCTTGTTTGATACAGACCTGTTTTATTACCATTGGGTGAATACAGTTATCTTTTATAACTTGAAACCTCCATCCTAGGTAAACGAAGAGTTGTGAATACAGATCAAATATGAAGTGATTCTAGGACCCTAAAGCCCACCGAAGTTTCAGTACATTGTAGAAGCTAGTATGACCTAGGGCAAGTAACAACAGACTAGAAATACAGGGACATCAACTTCCTCTCAGCTACACCAAGCATTTCTCTGGGGCTTAGAGTAACTCAAGGAATATATTTGCTCCTTTTGTGCCTCCCTTTCTTCATCATTTAAACTAGGGAATAGTAATAGATACTATTTATTAAAAACCTAAAAACCTAGTATGGGCAAAGCACTGTGCCAAGTCCTTTACATACATCATATCAGGATGCTCTTAAAATACTCAGAACCACCCTGAATCCTTAATTTCCCAACGAGGAAGCTGAAGCTAACACTAACTGGCTCAGTCACAGAGCCAGGTTCAGACTTCAGATGCAGAACTGTGTAATTCCATAGCCATTGCTCTTCCCATCCTACCAGGCTGTCCTGCATTGCAATACCCACCTATTTTAAAGAACTAAATGGAAACCTTGTCTAAAACAATTTCAAGATCAATATGATATCAAAAATCCAAAAATCAGTTGCTCTTTTAATCCCTTTTAACAAAAGACGTTTTCCCAGTAACCAAAACCAAGTAGTGAGTTTCATATCCCCCTGGATGGGTTCTGACACACCAACAGATACATCCCTTTACCTTTGTTAGGTACGATGCATCAACAGTAAAAAATCCAGAGGAGGCAGCCCCCACAATATATGTGTTAGGAAGACAGTGCAGCACCATGGCTAATGATTCGGGCTCTGGAATCAGACTACCTCATTTAAATCCTGATTCCACCAACTAGTAGCAGTGGGATAAAGGGGAAATTATAGAACCCAGTGAAGCTCTGGTTTCCTTATCCAATAGTGATAATAATAGTATCTACCCCATACCATAGGGTGACTGTAAGAATTAAATGAGAAAATGCTTTAAAACGTTTAATGCAGTGCTTAGCATGGACCATTGGCTGTTAACTAAGTCAGCAGTCTTGGGTGACTGGGTAATCCCAGCTCTCTACCCATTCTTCTCCTCCCTGCCTCCTGACCTGGCATCACTATGGCAAGGGCCAACTGGTGAATGAAAAAGCCTTCTTCCAGAGTTAGGTATAGGAAATATCAAGGAGACTGAATCATCTGGGCAATTCTTTTTTTTTTTTTTTTTTTTTAATTTTATTTTATTATATTGTGTTAATCACCATACAGTACATCCCCAGATTCCGATGTAAAGTTTGATGCTTCATTAGTTGCGTATAACACCCAGTGCACCATGCAATACGTGCCCTCCCTACTACCCATCACCAGGCAATTCCTTTCTGAAGCTCCTTTCCTTAAGGTCACGAACTTGGAACCAAACCAGCCTCTTCCCTTTGAAAGAGACAGCTCTCCTAGATTCAGTTACAGAACCCCCTTACAGAAGGAGTGTTACATGTTGCATCAAGGAGCGACATAATTAACATCCCCAGGGACCATTCCAATCCTCACCACAATAATAAATCCTTCTCCAAAGACCCTCCACAACCATTTACTTGATACCAACTCCCCACTTTATTTGTTGTAGATGTACATGGACTGAACCTCTGACTTGTCAACGTTGTTTGTGCAAACTAAGAATAGAAAAGATATTAGTGAACTGAAAAGCTGGTCTTTCCCCCAAAACTAGCTTCTGATCTTCTGTCCTATTGGCTACATGGTTTGGAGTTTGACAGACGGTAACCAGAAGCAATGTCCAAGCCAACGTGGATATTTTATAAACTGCTCACCTGGCTGACTACTTCTGGGCTTTGTCATCTTAAAGAGGAAAGCAGCAATACAAAAATTACGTGAAATAAAATAAACTGCTTGCTTCTAATCGTATCTTCAAAGCCTGATCAGAAGAGGTAGCAAAAGGCGTTCAGGGGCTGCTTCTAGTGTAAGTGTCAATAGAGCAAAATGAAACCTAATTCCTACTGACCTCCCATCTCCTTCTCAGTCAACTCCACTGCTATGCCTCTTACTACTCACAACTACGTCTTGTACACGTTAAACTTAATAAAGGTGGATAAATGGATAGACAGAAAGCCAAATGGACAGAACAAATTTATTGTCACAGTCTTTCCTCCTAATCAAGTGGTATTAAGTTCAAATTAAATTATCTATTTACATACAGCATCTCTATTTCAAACCAAAAGCTCTTTGAGGGCAGATATCTTATTATTGATCTTTTTAGCCCCAATATGTAGCAAAATGTTCTGTACACACGTGGTAAATATTCCTTGAATCAGTGAGTATTTTTAGGAATTAGAAGAAGACATTTACTGTATATCTGCTATACATCAGACAATACATACATTTCTTATTTAACCCTCATATAGACAATGAAGAGGTCACTACTTGTCCTCTAAAATTGATGGTCTCCTTTCCACAGTGTGGGGTGTTTCTGGGAAGCAGCCACACAATTTAAGAGATGAGATCTCCCAGTCTCCTTTGCATCTATATTGAGTCATGAGGCTGGTCCTTGCCAATGGGATGTTAGTAGAAATTATTGTGTCACTTCTATACCAAAAAATGTAAAAAATAAGCATGCCTTCTTCATACTCTCTCTTTCTATTCCCATCGAGGAGACGTAAACCATGGGAACCTAGAAGATGGCAGAAGCACCAGATAGAAGGGGACAGAAAGCAGAGGAAAGACAAGAACACACTGGCCTGTTCAAGGGCAAGACATAAACCCACTGCAATCTGGGGGGTTGTTTCTGAGAGCTTCAAGTGCTACTCAATCTAGTACATAAAATGTTGCAAATGGGGTAGTTTAGATTTAAAAAACAAGGTTCGGATAGATTAAATAACTTACCCAAAGCAACATCTCAATGGCAAAGCTGAAGTTCAAGCTCAGGTCCACCTAACACAAAAGTCCTTAGTCTTTCCACTATGTACTATGGGGGTGATTTGATGTTGGTAATGCGTAGATACACACCTATGAAACCACTACTTCCCCCGCTGCCAAGTGCAGTCCAGGCAATATCAGACTAAGCTTCCTTACTCCTCCCTAAGCCTCAACTGATAGTGAGCTCCATGTGGGCAGGGACTATGACAGCTACATTACTGATATATTCAGCATCCAGTATAGTGCCTGGAATCCCATACACACTTAAATAACACAGGATGGTTTTTTAGATGGATGGATGGATAGTTGGATAGATGAATAGATGGATGGGTGTGTGAGGGTAAGAGTAGTTACTAGGATAAATATGATGAAAAAGGACCAACCACTTTGTCCCCTACCCCACATCCTCCTGCAGCAAGGAACAAGGATGCTGAGAGTCTTTGTAGACTCTCTATTATAACTTCTTGCCCTGCATTTCAGGGCAAAGAGCTGTATCTGTAAAGATCTAACATTGCTCTCCTCTACCAAGCAGTAACCAAATCAAGATCTATATTCAAGCTGAAAAATCTTGAGAAAAACAGATATTTCCTTTTAGGATAGTAAGACGAGATACATATACACACAGGGTGAAGGAAAGATAGGCATGCAACCGCTAAAAGAGAGTTAACCATCCAAGAAGGCATTTGTAATCAGTGGTAAAAGAACAAAGGATCCAAAGACTGACCGTGGGATACCTAACCCTAGACAGAGATCTGGGTGTCTCTGGCCTAACTTACATCCTTCCCATCTAGTCACTGCTAGAGACCGGACGGCCCAGCCTAGACTATGCCCTCATCACATTGTACCTAGCTGTCCTATGTCTATATGTATATATATATATATTCTACTCCAGCCAGCCAGTTCCATTCATGAGTGCAATCCATTCACTGTGTCTAACGTCTACTTCTACCCCCCCCACCACACCTCCAACAGACTGAACACCAAAACTCTATCAGCTTGACTAAAACCAGGCTTTAGCTTCAGGCAAGTAATTTCCAATCAGAGACAAGAGTACCAGGCATTCACTGGCCCCTCTCTGGGCCTCAACGCCTTCATCTGTAACAATGGGTCACACTAGATCAGTTCTTATCCTTTGAAGCCTGAGGCTCCCTTTTTTCATGTCAAAATGTCAGACCCACTTTGCCCACTGGAGGCGTTATTTCATTAGCATAGCCCCATAACAACTGTCAAATAGATGTCATTCTCCAGCACTACTACCACCCCCTGTTTTATAGAGATCCTCTATAGCATGTCATCTAGACACTGAGGCTTTCAGAAGCTGGGTCACTTGCCTACAACCACTCAGCTACTAAACAGTAGAGCAGAAATATGAATTCAGCTTTGCTTGTCTACAGAGCCCAAATTGTTAACACTATGCTATCGACTAAACGGGAAAAAAAAGCCACTATTTATTCAACAATGCTTTTAAATACATTTGTATTTTATAAATCACAACGGCACCCACACACTTTAGACAACTGATACTGTGGTACATATTTGTGGGAGACGTTGCTCAGAAAACAGCCAATGCTGGGCGTGGCCATGGATCTGCACACCCCCGTCATAATTCCAGGGCCCTCCAGAGTCCCAGAGCCCAGACTGAAAACGACTGGAAGAGCTAGGTGACACTTTAGGTACATTCCTGTTTTCACTTTCTATCTGTGGACCTAAAGTTTGAACTTCCGGTGACTTCTTAGTGCATAGCTTCAGTCTGACTTCTGGTCAGGTACAGCTCAGGGGAGTTGAAGTCAGGGAAGTCTTTCTCCCTCATTTGCAGTAGTACCTGGTCAAACCTTTGAGTTATCATATTCCCAAAGACAGAAACTACCCCAAAATTGGATTTGTTTGTTGGAGAAGAGAGGCTGATGTCAAAGTTACTCTAGTAGAACGTTAAGGAGTCAGTCAGAATTATCATCCCTCTCTCTCTCTCTCTCTCTCTCTCTCTCTCTCACACACACACACACACACACACATACACACACACACCCCACTCTCCATGGCACCTGCCTCCACCTTACCCAATCTTTTATTTTGAATGAGTGTGAGAAATGAAAACAGAGAAGGGCTAGGGAGAGTCAGGAGAGGACAAAGAACGAACAGAGAGGAGGAAGCTGGAACACGAAGGAGTTGACTGCACTCATCTGAAGGGAGGATGTGGAATTTAAGTAGTAATTAGGAAAGACTGGGATAAGCAGTGAGCACCTCCCCATCTCCAACACCAGAGCCTAACTGTGAAGCATCCATCTGGGCGACCTGTCTCTAGAACAGAGAATACAACACTTACCCAGAAAGGGAATCAGGAGGAGGCCTGTATTTCCCTTTTCCAAATGAGGACTGAGTAGAGGGTGAACTACAGAGCACTGTGAGCTCTCGCCCGATGGGGCCCCTAAATCACAAAATGTTGTGTTTATGGTGGTTATTAACCAGAGTTCAATTGGGATCCAGATCCAGCATCATGATGTGTCACAGGCTTAGAGAGCAGGAAAAAAGAGAAACATCCCATAAACAAGCATGTGGGTTGGCTTGATCTTTTGACTATTGTTCTATCAGAAAAATAAAAATCATAATAATCATATAGCAATGTTCTTGCAAAAGCATTTTTAAAATAATTTCTCTGCTGAATATCAAAAATAAAAGCCCACACACTCATCAATTCTTACCCATTATTTGAATCAGTAGGAGATGCTCAGACTGTGAACCCAGAAGGCAGGACTATGTCTCTGCTCTGGGCAAGATTAACAGATCTTTAGCATATAATGGGCTAGATTATAAGGTCTTGAGACTGGGTTTTGGTACAACTCCAAAAGGTTAAACAAAATTATAGTTGAGGGCCAGTGTTGGAAGGAGGAGGCAAGACAGAAGAGAGGGACTCTTAGAGGACACTAATTCTATGTACCTAATTTTGAGCAAACACAGAGTCATTCGGGGAAGTTGTTCTATCTTCTCGGCAAGCGTTGTCCCATTCCCATTCATTTTCTGCAAACTTGTCCACTTCCCGACTTCAAACCATGCAGTGGCATCCCATGGAACACCCCTGATGATGCCAACATGGCCCTGAATGACAAGGCCCCCGTTCCCCTCTCCAGCCTGCCTCAGCTTACCCTTACCTCAGTCAGAACACAACAGGCCTGTTGGTCTTGTTTCCCAGACCTGAAAGGCTCTCTCCCACCTCTAGCCCTTTGCATCTGCCCTACTCTCTGCCTATACTCTCTTCATCCCATCCCCTTCCCTCTTGTCTTTTTTTCCTAGACAAATGCTACCTAGTCTCCAGCAAAAGCAACTCTTTGAACATCCTCCCTCAGATTAGGTTAGGCTCCCAATTTAAAACCCTTCTAACCTCCTAACAGGTCTCCTTTGCAGCACTTTAAATACCATTAAATTTAAGTTTATTTAACATCTGTCTTTTCTGCTGGGCAGCAAGCTCTAAGACAATAGAAAGGACATCTCTGTCCATGGCCGTATCCCTCGGAGTCAGCACAATATTCGGAACATGGAAGGTGTTCAATGAACACTGGCTGCCTCCATCCTTCCTTCTTCTGGTGTCTTCCCTACCCTGCAATTCAGAGTTCCAGATGTGGGTGCTAGGCATGCTCAACCCTGAGTTGGGCCAGGCTGGGAGAGACATCATCCTGGTCATCCCTTTTCACCCAGTCTTTTGATTCAGACCCAACAGCAAAGAAACGCCGGACCACCCCATTTCATTTCGGCTCCCCCATGGCCAGTTATGTGGCCCTGAGCTAAGGATCAACTCCATAAGCCCAGCTTGTCTCCACAGGGGTGGGAGGAGGTGGTGAGATGCATGGGACCCCCACAGTGATGTAAATCATGAGACTTCAATGCAAATGCCATTTCAAGTGTGAAGCAGCCACACCTGTCACTCAGCCTTCCAATCACTGTCCCAGAGTTAGAAGCCAGGGAGAAAAGCCATGGCCTTGGGCCCCTCTCCTAACCACTGTGTCACCACGGCCCAGGCTCCTGACAGAAGACTGGCAGCCGAGACTGAAGGAAATGAAAGACAAGGGTTGGAGGACGTTGGAGCTCAGCCTCCCCTGTCAGCTCTCCTCAGAGCAATAACTAGAGCTCTCTGATGGGACATTCCTGCTGAGGGAAGAGGGGCATTCTCTTCAGCCTTCCTTTGTAACAACCAGACCCCTCTGACCTGTGTATATCTGTATGAAGTAGGGAAGAGAATGGCGGGCCAGAAGACGAAGCCAAGAAAAAATAAAATAAAGGCAGGGGGGCAGGGGAGTCCGGATAAGGTATTACTTTCATTATTGATAAAGATTAAAAATGAAGGCCTTTGTTTCAACTGTTACTCTTGGACTTTCTTTGTTGTTGATGATAATCACTGTAGAAGGATTTGATTAGTTTTTTTTATTTTTTATTCTTTTTTAAGATTTTATTTATTTGACAGAGAGAGGGAGATAGCCAGCGAGAGAGGGAACACAAGCAGGGGGAACGGGAGAGGAAGAAACAGGCTTCCCAGCAGAGCAGGGAGCCCGATACAGGGCTCGATCCCAGGACCCTGGGATCACGCCCTGAGCTGAACGCAGACGCCCAACAACTGAGCCACCCAGGCGCCCCAGATTTGACTAGTTCTGATGAGATTAGATACCCTACCAAAAGGAAATGAGAGATATTCTATGTTCGAGTTGTAGTAAACTTCTGTCTTGAAATAAAATGACAACTAATGGAAATTTTTTAATTAGCCACAGTTCTGGAACTTGCAATAGATTATAGTGAAACTTGTCTCTGTGGCTGCAAGTTTTATGGAGATAAATGACTATTCTGAATGAGCGCTACCGAACCACAGTATTTTGAACACTTTCATTGTTTATACACCTTTTTTTTCAAAGGTACTCAAGCTTTATGAGTATTTTAACATTTATCTTCATAATATCACTGTCCTGGGGGAAGGTATTTCTGTTCACTGATTTGGTATTTTGCTCCATTATCTTTCAAAGCACTTTTGCTGAGGCAGCTGTGCAAACAGTGGATACAGCATGGACTTTGGGAATTGTTGGTAACAGAATTAAAATGGAATTCCCTCCCCTTAGTAGCTATTTGGCCATGAGCACGTGACTTAGACTCTTTGAGTGTTGGTTTCCTCATCTGCAAAATGGAGACAGTTATCTGCCTTGCCATGTTTCTATATTTAAAACGATCTGTGCCAGGGCTGAGATGGTGCGTGAAGGCTTTCCCATTTAAAATAAGCCATGTGAGCTCCTGGTGAAACGCGACCCCTCAATCAACATCAGCATCATCATTATTTTATTTGCTTGTCCCAAGACATGGTGAAGAAGCTAGGGCAGGTGTTGTCTTCACTTCCTAAAGGAAACGGAGGCTGGGATCATTGATGTGTCACCTGTCATCACGGACAGAATGCATTTTAGGGTCAGGACCAGAGCCCAGGACCCCCAAAACATTCAGTCCACTAGATTAAACTGTTTCCATATAAGTTCTGCATACATATGTTCCAGCTAACTGATAAAAAATTGCATTTGTTTCCTACCACCCCAGCTTGATGCCTGAGCACAATCTAGCAGCAGCAGCTTCTCACAGGGATAGTGCAGCACAACCACAGACCAGGGCCTGTGGCCCCGGGTCCCTGCTCACCACGTTCCAGCTACCAGATCCTTGACAAGTTGCTTGGCCACTGGGGCCTCGGTTTGCTCTTCTGTGACAAACAGTAAATAAGGGAAAGCCAGGGCAATTTAGCATCCTCCTACATCTAAAATTCAGTAATTAAGTTTCAGTAACTACAGACTTCACTTTCCTTTATATGCTCTCTTTGAATACCAGTGCACCTTCTTTTTCCTCTCAACATCTGCACCGTTCCCCCTCACCCCCTCCTGTGGGCAACCACTGTGCCCTCACCACCTCCGCTAGTTCCTGACTTCAGTGGTAAATACATTCAGCAGTGCTGA
Source organism: Ailuropoda melanoleuca (assembly GCF_002007445.2). NCBI lineage: Eukaryota > Metazoa > Chordata > Mammalia > Carnivora > Ursidae > Ailuropoda > Ailuropoda melanoleuca. The sequence goes on from NC_048225.1 coordinate 88,133,066, forward strand.
CAAATTGCACCTTTCACAGGGATGCGTTTGTGCTTAACTGTGGACTCCGTGTGCAACGCAGACACCAGCGCACACATCTCCGCCCAAGTGGGGAGACGGGCATCAACGACAGATGCAAATTCAAACGCCCCCTGTACTTCCGAAGTCTACTTTATAAATCTATAGAATGCACATTGGTGCTCCATCCAACTCTGCTTCGCAAACTTCCTTGGAACTCTCCGGCTGCCTCGCTCTCCCACTCACACTCACGCACACATGGAAGAGTACACACACTCAAGTGCCCTAGGATGGACACGGGGGTCTGACTTAGAAGGCGACTTGCCATCACGTTTTCCCTGTGCTACTCTGAATGGATGTAAGGCCAGACAAAGAGCCCCAAACTGATCTCCCCACGGATTCTGAAGCCTCCCCCACTCCTTCTCCCAATTCCTCCTTATTTCCAACAAGGTCAATTCAGGCCTCACTCAGTTCTCTCCAGTTCAAGCTTCCGTCAGTCAGTGGGGGAGGCAAGCAGCAGCCTTCAGGAAGGAGAAACCACGCCAATACCAGAACACAGTAGCTACTCAATAAATATCTTCTGAGTGAATCAAAGATGATTCTCAATATAGAAAGAAGGCAGACTTCATATCCGAGAAGACAATTACCTACACCCAAGGAAAAATCCCAGCTCACCCACCTGTCAACTACTACCTGGGACTCTCAGAGTTTCCCTGAAGGAACTGGGCTTCTCATTGGCACAGAGCTGAGAGGAGACCTCTAAGCTCCGCATTTTGCCTTTTGCCCCCCTCTCCCCTGAACCAAAATTCCTTATTCTGACTCCATTGTTCCCATCATTGACCCATCCAGAGGAAAATGCATTAAAAACATAATAATAATCCTCTGATGAAAGGAGATGCTGCAAGCAGCAGCTGTTCCCCCGGTGTGCAGCTAGAAATGGAAAAGGAGCCACCGAGGAGGTGGAGGGCTCTGGGTGAGCAGCGGCCAACTCTGCCAGGAGCAAGACCCTGAGAAGCAGTCCAGCAGGGGGCTAGTGGAGCACCCCACCATCAGCATTAAGGCAGCAGACACCTCAGCTCCTTCTTCTGACTCAGCTCCTCTAGAGCCAAGCCCCTCACATCGCCCCACTCAGCCTCAGTTTCCCCATCTCCCACATGACAAGCTCCAATGCCGCCTCCCTCTACCCAGCCCTTCCTTGCTCCCCACCTCCCTGCTTCGCCCACTCAGAGCAGAGACGATGAGTACAAGACAGGTCTATAAAATCCTGCCAGGCTCACTGGCATGAAGATGCTATATAAATACCAAGTGTTACCGTACTATTACCAAAGAGGTTTAAATTGGGCTGGGGGCCCCGGGACTGCGTTCGCAACACCTCCCCCACATTCTCAGCACAGGAGAGACGGTGCTCCAACGGGGAAACTGTGCTTTCCTCGATCTTTAGCTGCTCAGGAAACTCGTGTATTAGGGCGGCCTCCTTACAGAAGCCCTCTAAAAATACCTATCAATGTATATTTAGCTCCAGATACCATCCTCCTACCAACAGGCTGAACCAGTGTGCGTGTGTCGCTGGTGAGAGGCTGGGGACCTGTGCTGGCAGCCCCCAGCATTTCCTCAGGCTTTTCTCTTTCCTGCTCCCTCTTCCTTTGTCTTTCCTCTCTCTGCTTGGTTACGCACATCCCCCCAAAGAGCAGCCAAAGGCAGGCGAGGGCCCCCTTCCCCTCCATGCCAATTCCTCAGAGTGGATGCATCCGGGATGGAGAAGTCCTGCACAGCATCCAGAGCAGACTTAGAACGAGCCGTCCCAGCCCTGCTCAAAGCCTCCAGGGGTTCCCCACTACCCTCCGGCTAAAGCTCAAGCTCCTGAGCCAGGCCAGCGCAGGCCCTGCTGAACCCCCAGGCTCAGCTCTCAGACGCCACTGGCCAACACCCCAGAGCTGTCCTGCTTGTTCTCGCTTTCTCACCTGCAAGGATTTGGGCGTAGCATTCCTTCCCCAGAAAACCTCTTCTTCCTTGTCTGAGTCCCACCTGCCCATCTTCAATCCCAATTTAAACGTTTACTTCCTTCAGGAAGTCTGCCCCAACACCACATAGCTAGGTTGCGTGCCCTTCTTCTGGGTTTTCATGACACAGGGTCCCCGGCAGCGGACACTCAGTCCCAGCCCACCACACCGAGCACAGTGCCTGGCACATTGTGGGTATTCAACCATGTCTCTTAAAGGAAGACAGTAGGGTGGGGACAGGCGATTGCTTGGGCCCTGGAGTGAGGTCCTTAGTAGAATAAAAGAGGAAAAGCCCCAGGCTCAGACACACCTTCCCATTCTCCAGAGCTGCACCCATGTAATCACAGTTAAGGGAATAGTCAAAACAGGTCATCTCCCAAAACAAGGCTGGCAAATCTGCTGGCCCAGCACGTTCTCAGCAGTAACACACACACACCTGTGTGTGTGTGTAGACGTATTACAGTCTTTGGCATATATAGCTTAACAAATGGCAGCTTTCTGTGATCACAAAGACAGCATGGTACTGGCACAAAAACAGACACATCGACCAATGGAACAGAATAGAGAA
>NC_048225.1:88135730-88208469 GCF_002007445.2 Ailuropoda melanoleuca
AAATAAAATAAAATAAAATAAAATAAAATAAAATAAAATAAAATAAAATAATAAAATAAAATAAAATAAAAAACAAATGGCAGCTTTCAATGAACAGCAAATGTCAGGTGATCTGATCCTGCTGCTTTCTCCTTACCACCCCCTATAGCTACCTCTAGAAGCCCTGCCCCACCCCCATCACCCAGGGAGCAATCCCCAAAAGGTAACACTGAGAACCCTGTAAATAGGCCCAAATGACTGGAACCCTGTACCTTTCAATAACCTAGAGATTGAATTTCTGGCTCTCTTTTCTCTAACAGAGTGATCAGAATGGGACGAGTCATAGCTACAGGAGAGAGTTGCTGTAGACCAAGGGGAAGGACTGGGAATAGACAACCCTTCCCTACTCCCAGTCCCGGGCTTCCCTCAGCACTCTCTTTTGTATCTTATAGGTGGCAAGAGATTCTGAGATGAAGCAAGTGATTCAATTCAATTAGCATTTACTAAATCCCTACTACAATCCAGGCTCTGGGGCTACAGAGATGAATAGGGTTGAAAGACAGTCCTCGCCCTTCTCTGTTCTTAGCCATGGTTTAGGAGCACCTTTGAGTTCCCATCCTCCTCCATCACTTGCCCGTCTATTCCAGGTACTAGGATTTATTATAAAGACCAAAAGAGAATAATGACTTCAAATAATTTAGAATTTTCCTGGTGGCCTAACAAATGTTTAGAAACAGCATGTCCTGAATTGTTACCAATACAAGAGATCCCAAGTTATGTAAGGTAATAATTTGTTAAAGGGATGGCAAATTCCACTGTCTTTTAGGAGAAATGAGAATATATTAACTTTGGTGTTTCTCAGTCCCAGCATTTGCTTGAGTATTCCACAATACAAGTCTGTTCAAAAAATGAATAAATGAGTGAATGAATGAACAAGCCTCTGAACAAACTCATGATTCAGTTTTTATACATTAACCCCATGAGAGTTAAGTCACATGCCTTCTTAACCACAGAGCAGGGAGTTTTATTCCAAACGCACAGAGAGAAGTCTTAGGATGGACAGATAGGACTCTGGTCCTCCTCAGGTCACATGGGAAGCCACAGCTCCAGGTCCGGGACCCTCCCTGCCCCTCCCTGCCCATCCCACATTGCATCAAGGGAACTGAAGGAACATGCAATGACACAGACTGCATAGAGAAGCCCATAGCCCGTGAGGTTGGCAGGTGGCTGACAGTGTGGGGAAACGAGTGTGAAGAAGGACCTTGGTGCCAGAGGATGTGGGCTCAAGTCCTAGATCAAGTAACTCCTAGTTAGTCACGTACCCTCTCTGAACCTGTTTCTTCATCTATAAAATGAGGACAACAAGATCTCATTCGGGGGAATCTGAGCATTAGATGAATAAAGCACATATATTAACTTTCTAAACCATGAACTCTCCCAACTTACAGACCTAGGAATACCAGAGGTTGGAAGGTCAGAGGTGCAGGCAAAATGGAGTGGGGCCCAGGCCCTAGCTACCCCTCCCTTAGCAAAGGTCACTGATAGAAGGACTTCCACCGAACCAGCTGTCTGACACCTCAACACCCCCTCCCTCACTCCCTCCCCTCCAGTCACACACTGAGAGTTGAGAAGTTGCGCAGCCTCAGCCCGAGGCGCTGTGTCACGCTCCGGCACCTGTCATTCCCTCTGTACACAGGAGGAGAACGCGAGGTGACACCTGGAGCTGAGGTGGGAAGTAGGAGCTGCCAGCAGAGACGGCTGCAGAGGCGGATGTCAGGAAGCCTGGAGAGGGGGTTGTCCCAGGCAAAACACCAGCCCTGGGTCAAAGGGCACGGTGCCAACTCCTGGACCTGCGGTCAAGGAGCAGTTGATCTTGGCTGAGCACTTCACTGGAGTACGAGATGATTCACATCAAAAGCCTCATCTGCCTGCTTCCCCAGGTTGGCATTATAACATATTTCACTGCTTCTAAGACCCCAAGAGTTGTAAGATGCCCCATGATTTCCTTCTTACCAAAGACAGAAAGAAAAATGCTGTCAGTTAAACTACATCACGTCATTATTGTAAGACCCAGGCTGATGTTGACGACAGCTCCAGCTTGAGAAATGTGCATTGGAGAAATGCTGCAATGTGGTACGTGAGCGCACCGTGTGAATGTTAAGACTAAATCTGAGTAGCCATTTCTGGGGAACCCGCAGCACAAATTTCGAGTGCCAAGCCCTTTTCCTGGAGCACATTCATGTGGGAATTAGGAGAGAGAAAGAAATCAGTAGGTGCAGGAAGAACAGGGACAAAGTCCTATTGGTTCAGATGGACAGCAGTGGCCTTTAGGCAAAGTCTGAAGAGCCACTAAGAATGGGAGGCTGGAGGCCTGAGTGGGGAGAGAACAAAGAGGACAAGTGACTTGGCCTAGGGGTCACCACCTGTGCCCACTAGTTTGCACCTCGATACATACAGGCAAGGACACGGAGGACCTTCCTGGACATGCTAATGGAAAGACCCCAGTGACTCCTACAAAGCTGCTTCTCAAGCATGTGGCAACCCTTATGGGAAGCCAGTGTATACAGTTCCCATCAGTCTTCTCTCATCCTGTCAGAGGGCCCAGTTCCTCCACCTTCCCTCGCACATCCTAGCTCCCAGACCCCACACCAGAACGGCAGAGTCGCCTTTAGAAGCACCTCAACCTGTCACAATGCCTCTTAAAATGTGATATCCTAAAGATGTACATTGGAACACTTTAAATAATTAACTATAACTCATTATTATTAAGTATAATTAACTAATCTAGATGTCAAATAATTGTAAAAATGGAGAAGTACACATCCTCCATGTACATCCATTTAATAAACTGCTGGTCAAGCATTATAGATTTTTACCAAAATATGAAGCAATATGTACTATGCCCATACGATATTGAGAAAAGGCAGCAAGATTATAAGCATTTGAAAGAAAGCTTCCTTAGCCCTAAAAGGGCTGGAAGGAAATACCACCAAATAGTTACGAATTCTTCTTCATGAGTAAACTATTTTTCTCTTTTAACTTTCCTATACTTTCTTTAATGGACACATAATAATTCAAAATAAAAATAAATGGATGAGGGGCACCTGGGTTGCTCAGGTGGTTAAGCATCCAACTCTTGATTTCAGCTCAGCTCATGAGCTCAGGGTTGTGAGATCAAGCACCACATCAGGCTCCATGCCGGGCATGGAGCCTGCTTAAGAGTCTCTCTCTCCCCCTCTTCTTTGCCCCTCTGCCCAACTCTCAATAAATAAATAAATAAATAGCGAGATGAGAAATTTCAAATGGCCTCTGACACATATAGAACTCAGCAGGACCAAGATGCATACAATCTTGACATATAATACACATGCATTATAGTACTTAGTGCTTTTCTCACAGATAGAATCACAATATTTCTAAATGACTCGGATTCTCATCCAGACCTTTCACTATATAGTAGATGTTAGTTATTTTAGGGACATTTAAAACATCACCAAGCTATTATTAAAAAGTCAAAAGATAACAACCCTTAGCGAAGATGTAAAGAAAAGGGAACCCCCATACACTGTTAGTGGGAATGTAAATTGGCACAGCCACTACGAAAAATGGTATAGAGGTTCCTCAAAAAATTAAAAATAGAAATACCATAAATCCAGCCATCCCACTTCTGAGTATATATCCAAAGGAAATAAAATCACTAACTTGAAGAGGTACTTACACCCCCATGTTCGCTGTACCATTATTCACAATAGCCTAGATAGGAAAACAACCTAAATGTCCATCAGTGGGTGAATGGATAAAGAAACACACACACACACACACACACACACACTGGAATGTTATTTAGCCTTAAAAAAAAGAATGATCCCATTTGCAGTGATATGGATGAACTTGGAGGGCATTATGCTAAATGAAATAACCCAAGCGCCAAAAATAAAGACAAATACTACATGATCTCATTTATATGCAGAGTCTTAAAAAAAAATTGAACTCACAGTAACAGAGAAATGAATGGTACTTACTAGGTGTTAGAGTTGGGGGAGAAACTGGACAAAGAGTACAAACTATCAGCTACAGAAGAATAAGTCCTGGAGACCAGCATGGTGACTACAGTTAATAATAATGTACCATACACTTGAAATTTGCTGAGTGGGGCTCAAGTGCTCTTACCACACACACAAAACAGGTAACTATGTGAGATGATGGGTATGTTAATTAGCTTGACTGTGGTAATCATTCTGCAATGCATATCTAAACATCGCATCGCACACCTTAAATATATACAATTTCTAACTGTCAATCATACCTCAATAAAGCTGAAAAAAATAAAACATGAGAAAACATTGCCCAGGTGTGCTGCATTGTCTATGGCCATGCACTTCTGAAACACTACGTACAAATTATCTTCCTAGACTCAACCATGTTTAAAATTCAGTAGCATTTTCTTTTACAAGAGTAACCTTCAGAAAATCCTTTTGTAAGGCAACAGATGTTTTTAAACATTGTCGTCTCTATCTATTTATCTGTTCCCTGTATTGAGCTCCATCTGAACACTGCAGTCCTTTACATCTTCAACTTTTTCTCTCTCAATCACAATTGGAGTGAAGGTTAAAAGTATGAGCATTGTGTGTGTTCCACAAGACAGTGAGTAGACGCGAACATTCCCAAGCTCTTATTTTTCTCAGACTTTATCTACCTCCGCCCCTCTGTTCCCTATAAAAAATTTCCTCTTTTTCCCCTCTCCTTTCGGTCAATCATCATGGTGGCTCCTAGATCCCCCTCCTCACTTTTCTACTGCATTCTCTTCTTTTCCACACAGGTCTGGCAGGCAGCTGGATGTGGGAATTTCCACGTCACACCCCTTGCACTGCCATAGCCATACCCACACGGGACGGGGCTCCCCCATGAGGCCTGGGCCACTACCCTCCCATGTAGGCACCAAAAGCCACCTGACACAAACAACAACGAGAAACCACAAAAGCCCGGAGAGACACACCCATTATCACCAGTCTCAAGGCCCATCACGTATGCTGCTAATGGCACTGGATAGGCCCCAAAAGAGGCCATACTACATTCATTCTCAAAAAACTGATCTATCAAATATTGAAAGAAATCTACTGCCATTAAACATATGCTGCTTATGATACTGTGTCAGCAACAATTTAGTATTTCTTATCAAACATTTCAATGTGACTCAATTTTATACCCCCTCATATTAATAAATCTGCAAGTCATAAAAAATTCTGTGGTCAGGACACGAGTCTCAATTACCAGTTAAGAAAATATCCCGGGGGGGAGGGGGGTCTTCTTTAACGTTCAAAGAAACACTGCACCTCACAGCATTTGGGCCCATCTTTTGTGGGGGCCCCTCAGGCTAGGCAAGCTGCTTGCTGTAGTGAAAAGACTCACTGAGGTATGTGTGTCCAGCACCAGGCAAACAGAATGGAAAACCAGAAGCAGTAGCAGCCACACCCCGGTTCTGCAACCTGTACGGAATGCCACATGCATCTCCGCAGAGTACCCATACCCCCGCACGTGAGTCACCTAGGGTCTGGCCCCGTGGCGCATCTGGTCCTTGAACTTTTTTCCTCTGTCTCTACTCCATGGACTGCTGCCTTCCCACCCCTGGGTTCCTTGCACCATCCACTTCATGACCACACAGGCATGTCCCCTCACACCAAAAAGGAGAGACAGGAAGAGGACTCACCCACTGAGGACTACGATGAAGTCCATGACATTCCAGCCATTGCGGAGGTACGAGCCCTTATGGAAGATGAACCCCAGGGCCACAATTTTGATACCAGCTTCAAAGCAAAATACCCCAATGAAGTACGGTTCCGTCTTCTCCTGCAGGATGAGGAGCACAGGTGCCGGTAAGGGGGGGGATATACTTCATCAGATGCGGACAGAGTCACGCCCAGCCACCCCGTCCACTCTGACCACTCCTCTCTCCTATATGACACCTGGGCATTGGTGCTGGGCCAACCCCAGGTACAGGTGGGAATTGAGTGCATCACTGAAGGAGAGCACAGAGCAAGGGAAGACTCGGGGGAGCCAGCTACAGAAATGGATGGGTGTGGGGGTCACACTCAAGCCAGACTTCTTCCCAGGAGGATGGCTGATGCTTCTGGCTTTGCCTTGGAAGAGTTGGCTTTTCCACTGCTGACCTTCACTTACCCTAGACGTTTAAGGGTTCTCATCTGCAGGTAATCAGACTGAAGCCACTTATCCACACATTTGGATTTTAAGCAATTAGTTTGCCCTCTCTTGGGGGGATACACTAGACACATGACTCATTGGTTTAAGGAGAATATGGACATAACATCTAGGAAGTTGATCACATAGGCTTTGAGCATCCTTCTCCCTCTCACTTCCCAAGTCCCTTAGGAAGGGGAGCGAAGTTAACGGCCCTTGCACCTGCCCTTTCTTCTTGTCTGGCTGCCATGCAGTGTATACACAAGTGTTTGTGATGCCCTCAGAACTTCCTGCAAGCAGGAGTTAAAAGGTCAGTTCTCTCGTCCTTCTGCATCCCAGTGGGGTTTGTCACCAGCTTGTCCCTCAGCAAAAAAAAAAATTCCTCACCGAACTATAGGGGAGGGAAGCTGGGAGGGGGCCAGGTGATGAAGCAAAGGAGAAAGGAACCGGGAAAGAGAAAGGACTGGGGGAAAGACGAGAAGGAAGGAGGCACATACCAGTCTGCGGGACATCGGGGTCTTGTCATCCTCAGGAAGATGCTGTTCCAGGGCCAAGACAATGCAGTTGGCAATGATGGTGGCCAAAATCATGTACTCAAATGGCGTAGGGAAGAGGAAGTTAAGGAACGTATTCACCAAAGCGAGAGGGATGTGGCCTCCATGAGGGCTGTGCACACAAATACACAAACTTTATCAAAACCATATGACGTCCGTGCAGCCTGCATGATCTCCGAGCAAGCAGGCAGCAGGCAGTGGATGGTCCTTAGCATGGGAAACTACAACCATTTCTGATTGAGCTCTAAACACAAAGCACCTTCCCCACGAGAAGGACTAATATAGCAAATAAATAATATAGTTAGACATCTGGCTGACACTCCAGATACTTAGGGAGTTCAGAGGCATAGCCGGGGATTAAGCAGGGCCTTAAATGGAAACAGAAAGGAGAGAGACACTGATGCCGCCCTGCCCCACTTCTACCGCGGCGCTGCACGACGATGCTTCAGCAAGGATCCAGCTGTGGCTGTCTGCTGTTGCCTCTGCGAGTCGCATCTGGGAACTCCTCTAGAACCTCTGCTCAACTGAGTAGAAGAGCCCGTGGAAAAAGAACAGTCCTCTCCATGTGAGCTCTCTTCTATTTCAAGATCCAACTCAGAAAAATATTTAATGTGGTCAGGTGAAGCTCTCCTTGGCCCACCTTGTTTTCTCCTAAGCTTCTCCACAGATAGCAAACAGAGACGCATCATGAGTTTGAGTCCAGGACAGTCAGATGCCCCTAAGAACCAAACTACAGATGAATGGATAATGAATTCAGGCTTTTTTTCTGTTGCGTTTTTCTGCAGACAGATGAAGGAGCTCCCTGAGCCTTTCAGAACCACAGGACTATAATTCAAGGGCCTGCATCTGGACTCCTGCAGAAAGGGTGTGCCACAAGCCCAGGAGGAGCTGGAGGGGGGATTGTACACACAGAGAGAGGGAATCACCAGTTTCCAAAGTCAAGTCATGCTGCCTGCTGGATTTCATTCCATGACTATTGTTGTGACAAACACAAGTGAGCTGTCGCCACAGGTTTTGCCAAGCAACCTATGCTCTGGCAGATGCTGGCATCCGGGCAGGAGAAAAGAGCAGATCTGCCCCCCCCCATATCCAGGCCTGCTGTGTAGCACAAAGGGCCTAGAGCTTTACCTAGGGAGTATAGATCAGCATCAGGCCCCTGATGCGTCCCCGTCCCAGTGGCCATCAGTGGCCAGTGGGCCTTCAGGGCATCCTTGAGGAAGGGCAGGGCACAGACCACCTCCCACCAGAGGTGACTTGTGGCAGGAGATGCGAGCTGGCCCCTGTGGCTCAGGCCCCGGTGCTGGAATGGGAGGCTGTAGCAGGTGAGGTGGGAGGCTGCCTCTGAGCCTCCGGAGCTCTTACTGGCACTCAGCAATGCTCAAGGCCATCTCCTCCCCACCACAGTGTCCCCGAGTCACCACCCGCTCTCTCGCAGCTGGCCACCCTTCCTTCCCACACAGCCCCAGTGTTCACCCAGGACCCGCACTCCAGGGACAGTTCTGCCACAGGATCTGAAAGCTGGATGCGCTCAGAGGACTTCAGAGCCAGCCCCCTGCCTCCACATCCCACTGTGCTTGTCTGAATGCACCCAGTCCGAGGAGACTCTAATCGCATACCCAGCCATTCCTCCTCCCACAGTCTCTCTCGGTACCAAACTAGGCCCCTGAGAGCTAAACACACCAGCGGACACGCTCCACAGATGCCCACCTAGCGTGCATGCCCACCTTCTCGGACAAGCCCCACCCACAACCCACCCAGGGCTACTAGCACCCCCTGATCACAGGGGGTATTCTCCTCCCTCCCATCATGGGCTCTGACTCAGAGCTCTGACCACGTGTGGAGGGACCAGGGACCACAGCAGGACCTGGTGTCCCATAAGCCTTCTGAAAAGGCTAGCTGGTCCTGGGCCGGGTTCAGACACCCAGAACCCCCCAGACCCAAATGGTAACATGAAGATGGGAGCACGGCCAAAGAGGTGGCCCAGGCATGCAGGCCTTTTCCTGACAACACGCCGACCAGCCACTGACAAATATCAACAGAAGTTGCGGGCATCTACGGCAGTGTTCCTAAAATGCAGGCCACGGGATACTAGTGCCATAGGAATTCGCAATCAAATCCATGAGGGAAAGCAGGAATTCAGGAGAGTGAGCAGGTTTCCCCCCAGCAGGACTTCTTGGAGGCTTTGGTACTATGGTCAACAGCTTCCACCACCTCCCCCAAAGGGGGTGGGAATGGTACACAGCTTTCCCTAACTTGTTTCACCACACCATCCTCTTATCAGAACACCTCTCCTGAGAATGGTGTCAGAGGAACGTATTTGGGAAGCTCTGGTCCAAAGGGCAGCTGTCACTGCCGGCCCCCAGGTGTGAGGAGGAGGGCTGCTGCCCTGCCAGGAGGGAAACTAATGCCTCTGCCACCTCCGGCCTCACCCTTATTCCCACGAAACCGTTCACGAAGTGTGGGGCTCAGATGCCCTTGGCCTTGGGTGGCAATGCCCCGAGCAAGTTCAGAGAAGCTGCCCAGCAGGTCCAAGGAGACTTGGCAGGCGACCTGGGAAGCAGGGCTGGGGGGTGGCAGACATCATGAGCTCTCATGGGTCTGCCTCGGTTGTAGGATCGCTTTCTGGGGTTCAGGCTTCTTTCCCTAAAACCTTCAAGTGACAGTCACAGACTTCAAAGTTAATGAGCTCTCAGTTGCTGACTTGCAGGCATGGCCGGTCGAGGCGTCCGTATGCCCCCCAGGCATCTCTACCCTACCACACCTGCTTGGACTGCGGCAGCCCCTCTGCGGCCCCACTCCTTGCTCCCAATTCCACACCTGCATTTCCCTAGCCAGATCACCTAAGCATACAACTCCCCGTGAGGACCTGTCAGCTCACCTACTCAAGAATGTCCAGGTGCAGATACATGAGTCTTCTCTGTGACCACAGGGCTAGCTAGCTTCAGGAAGGTGTGGCCATCTGAGGTGCTAATGACCCAAACTTGCTGTGACTGGCCGGATATCTGAATGGCTGAGAATTCATGAGGCCTCAGTGAACTGCACTGCCTAAACCCTAAGAGGCTACGATCGAAAAGTGAGGGTTTGGTAATTCATAGGTTCTGAGAAGACCCCATTGCCATTCTCTCCCCAACCCAAATCGTCTGCCTATGGTCTGATGTCTAAGGACCCACACAGAGCAACAATCCTCTGGCTTGAAATGTGGAAACTGTTTAAATGCACATGTCCTTGGGAGGGATGTCCCTGTAGACTTTATGGCTCATCTCAACCTCAGGATGAATTCATGTTTGGGGCAATTAAAAATCTGAGGTGAGGTTTTGCTGCAGAAGCAGAGGTGAGACTATGGGAATCCCATGCATCTGTGGGTGAGGCGACAGAAAGGACGGCGACTGGGAAATCTTGGCAGAGAACATCCAGCTCTGTCTGAGGCCCAGCCACTCTCCCTTCCAGCCCTTTCCTGCCCCCCCCCCGCCCCCTCCTCTTTCTGAAGAAAGCATGAAGGATGCGTACCTACATCTTGGCCCTTTGGCCTTCACCTGCAGTGGGCTTTCTCCTCCTTCCTGGTCCCATGTTCAGAGCACCCTAAAATATCACCTCGTCCATGAAGGTTTCTCCCTGTGCCCCACAGCTCTTTATGTTGTACAGTTTTATCAGTTCTCCTCATATCTGTCTCCCCCAAGAAACTACAGCTTGAAAGCAAGGACTTGTTCTTGTTCATCTCTCCAATAGCAGTGCTTATCAGAGCCCCTGGTACACAGTAGGAGCTGACTCAATGCTCAAGGCAGGCATGAATGAATGGGAGGCACCCCCCAGAGCAGCAGCTCTATTGAGAAGCCATCACAAAGACCGCATGGTAGTCACTCACACTGGCTCAGGCCCGGGGTTCCTGCTCACCCCCACCCTTGGGAGCTGACTCAGAGGCACCACTCTCCTTTCTTCTCATCTACCCTCATAACTTCAAGCCAAATAAGCTTGGCTCTAAGGCTTGGGGCTCTGCTACATTTCCCAAGGCAAGAGCCTGGAGTGCAAGTAATGGCCCACGGGCTAAGGGAATATGCCTCAGGCTAGACAAAGATGTGACCTGGAAAGGTCAAAGGAAGCTCCATGTTGCCAAGACCTCAAAGAACAAGGCCCTTCATGAGACGGTAATGGAAGTCTGTCCAGGACTCTGATTCCTTCCACCCAGGAATTCAGCGGCTCCCATTACATTCTGTGCTTGACACCAAATGCATTTTGGAGAACTGTATCTCTCTTATCCAGACTGTAGTCAGAGATCTTGAATAAATATAGCTAGCAGAGGGCAGGAGCTCTGCCGGTCGTATTCACCTCTGGACCCCTTGTGTCCATCACATCTGGTAGGCCCCAATAATTGTCTTTTAATCAACTAATTAATGAATCAATTGATAAGTGAATTGCATAGAGAAGCCACAGTCAGAGGTATCCTTGCAAAGGTATCTCCTACTTTCTCCACACTGTGTACCCACTTGAACTTTCTGTACTATAGTCTGTGTATACACATTAGTTATTCAAAAATAGAAACCAGCACGCATAGAAGATCCCTTTAATGTAAAAAACATTTTTGAAAAAGGAGCAAAGGAAGAAAAAAATCTGTCATGCTAGAAGGATAGTGAGTTTTCTTGGGGTAGCAGGGTTATTTCCACTTTTTTCTCTACTTCTTTATGCATTGTCTTAAGCGTTATAATGAGTACATATTAATTTATAATTGTAGAATCAATTAAAGCTATATGTATTTTGAAAAAACACAAACCAACACAATAAAACCATCTCAACCTGAGGGTCATGGAAATCAAAACAAGGTTTCTGAGAGGATCTAATGCAGGAGAACAAAGGGACTGGACCCAAGGAGGAAATGGCCATGAACATGCTTTGAAACCTGCCAAGACGCCTCCTCTCCCGTATCTGTCTCACTATCTGTTCACCAGGAGCCTCATTTCATCCACTTTCCTGGCAATCTCCCCAAACACCCCTTCACTCCTCTCTCCCTCTGAGCCCGTTAATGAGGACCTGTGTCACTCCATCTCTCCCCTTCCCGTCTAGCAGCTTCAAGACAATCATTAGGGAAATGACAAAAATAGGTTCGCTTATTGATTTATCTCCTTTACCCGATGCTCCTTCCTTCCAACGGTTGACTTGTTTCCTTAGCAACACAGCTAATTTGAGCAGCACTACTTGGCCTGCACACCTGCCATTTGTTCATTTCCTTCCTGAAGTGCAGAAAGCCAGGGCAAGGAAGAGGGCTGCCCCATAGGCCACAGTTGTGGTGCTGGCTCTGCTTGTCACCAGAGCCCTGGCGACCCGGCCCAGGAGAGGAGCCCTCCTTCGGCCCGGACCAGCAGAGCCTCACCACCAACGCCTCTCAGGGGTAGATCTGCAGGCACAGGAGTTGGGTAGACTCAGGGCTCGAGCAACACACTTGGGGTCCTCCAGGAGAAACCTGCATCTTCACCCCCACTGGGATGCTGATCCTAGACCCCTTCCACTCTCAGCTGTGTCCTCTCAGAGCTGTGACATCAGAGCGCACTAAGGAGTCTGAATGTACTCGGAGAGGCTGAGAGGCCACCAGGGACCAAATGCTGTGCTCTCTCCCTGACTCCAGGCCTAATGGAGAATGCACTTTTGTGGGGGGCAGCCTGTGGCCACTCATGCACTTCCTGAAAACTCCGGGGGGGGGGGTCAAGAATAGTCCACAGTCTCAGGGAAGGCTTGTCTCAGCCTCCTTTACCCACTTCCACCCGACTCCTGTTCCAGAACACTCTCCCTGCAAGATGTAACTCCCTTCCCTCCCTTCCATCCCAGCTGCCTATTTTGGGGACAGAAGAGTCCTCAGAAGATGGCCTGGGCCATTCTAACAAGTGGGATGTTAACTCAAAGACAGTCAGAGGGAAGGGGCCCTACCTAATCTGTGATTCCCTCAAGCACTACACCAGAGAGACATTTTAAATATAAATGATAATGAATTACAGCTATCCAAGTCTTTCACACTAACTTTTTTTCTGTGAGAAGAATCAGAATCTTCCTGGAAACCTGCAATGCAATGGAGAAATATAGATTGGTAATGGGAAACCAGAGCCAGGGTTCTCACTGCTAAATCTGTCCCAACAAGGTACTCGAGGCTGGGAAAAGCACGCCATCCATTCCTGCAGAACCAAACATGAAATACAGGAGGAGCAAAGTTTAAAATGACCCATGAATATAAAGTCCTTTGAAAGCTGTTAAGGTGCTACACAAACGCACAGTCATTTTTATTATCTTACTAAATCACGCTTTAAGCATCTGGTCTGACTCTAAGCTTCGGGATAAGCAACACTTAGCGGTCATAGCCTCTGGGAGTGGGCTGGCTGGCTGCAGCTGGGAGCTAACACTGAAAAGACCCACCACAATAAAGGATTAAAAAAAAAATTATGGTAATGGGCCTCCAGGAAGAGAGCAAAGACACTTGGCCCAGAACCTCCTGGGAATATGGAAAGCACATCCAAACACCAGTCCCCAGAGGAGGATTTATGAAGCTGATGGCTCTGATGCAATCTCTCCCGATGATTAGAAGGGGCATTAATCACACCCAAGGCCAGAGCTAAGAACAGGAGGGATTGAACCATCACAGAAGTCCGGCTCCAGCTCCTACCCACCCTGATGGAAATGCAGTGAGATCATGCTGCTGAGATCACATCCCCCTCGCCTGGGCTGCTGAGAACGATGCATCTGTCCTGGACGGACCGGTAACATTGAAGAGACAGACCGTGTGCCTCAAACCCAGACGCAGCCAGAGCCATCGCTCTCATTTCCACAGAGTGTGACTGCACCCCTCCTCAGCTCCCTCACCCTCCCTAGCAGCTGATATTCTCACAGGAATAGCTGCCTCCTAGCCTGTCCACACAGGCCACGCATGTAGGCCTTCAACCCTTCAGACTGAAAAGAAAATTAAACCCCACTCCAGTAAAACAGGCCTGGGGCTCGCTCTCCTTCCTAGAAAGATGCCTCACTTTTTGCCCAGATTGTGGTATGAAGTGAGAGCAAGTATGAGGTAAAAAGATGGAGATCCAAGACGGCCCCCTAATGCCTCTCGGCCAGCCTTCTCCACCTCACCCCAACATGCCCAGGTGAAAGGCCAGGTTAAGAGCTAAGCTGAGACCTAAGGACCCTGGCTCAGAGGCTAACGTGCTCCTCTATGGGCTCCTTCCGGACTTCTTTGCACTTGCTCCCGTGGCTGACCCAGCAAGACAGTGTAGCCCAAAGGCCAATCCAGAAAATGGAAGAGACAGAAGGATCATATTCCTTGGGGTTCTGAGGGACTACAGATGAATTTTTCCATTTCCTGAAAAACAATGCTAATCACCTAAACTTATCAATCTATGAACCACACTCCTATCTGGAGCAAGTCACACCCTCGTTCCATTTCCTTCTCTTGTCTCAGTCCTCAATTTTAGGCTTCCGACCTCTGTCCTGGGCTGATCAACAGAGCATGGACCATACATCGCCACCAAAGGCAGGAGGGCTCCTAGCCTGTGCTTCTCCACGTGACAGCGAATAGCGCAAAGGGTGCAAATCTGGAAATTCACACAGTATCTCCTCCTCCCTTTCTGCCCTCATGATAGGAGAAATGCACTGTTAACAATGAGAAGAATGCGGTGGAAGGCTCTGCACACTTCCTGATGTCCCATTTCACTGGCTCATCGCTTTCCTTATCACATTTTTTCTCGCCACCCAACTTCGTCTTTAAAAAAAAGATCAGATTGAAAAGCCAAACCCCTTTTCTTTTTTTAAAACAAAACAAAACAAAAATGTATCATGTGACTTCCAGCCTTAACATCAGTTTTTTAACTTTGGTTTCCATGGTGGTGGGATGCAACCTGCCATCACCATGACAACAGCTGCTTCTGTTCAAATTCACCATCTGACAGGCAGTCCTGAACACACATACACACCTCTCCCATTCTCTCTCTCTCTCGCTCTCTGTCAAGAAGATGGAAATGCCATTACACCTACTCCTGAAGACTTAAATTCTAATGAATGAAAGACAAAGAAAGCAATATTGAGAATACAGCAAAGAGGCGGAGACCCTCCCTTCCCCCAAAAGGCTCTCTGTTGCTGGCACAGTCCCACTGCTTTCCTATGGAGGTCAATGGACTCAGTTACTCAACAAAAAAGGTACCTAGCATCACCCTTTTAATGTTGGCCACATTCAACCCTTCATTGCTTTTAGACCAAAAAACTCTCATCTGACTCCCATATCCCTGACTCTATATAAAATAACTGAAAGGCAGTTCACAGTAGTGCTAATTATGTTCACTAATACTGAGCTCAGCTCCAGACTCATCTGGGCCCCAATTCCAAGAGAAAGGGGAGTGACAGTTCTGAGGAATTAAGACAGCACTGCCTTTCCTCCTTCTTTTGCCTCAGTTTCAGTCAGGTGGATACGTCTTAACAAATTCACTTTGTATGTGTCTGACTAAAGCCTGGACTCAAAACGCTGTCATTCAATACCCAGTTTTGGTGATCAGGGGACAGATGATTGAACGCTACAGAAAAGGGAAGAAAGGAGTGGGGAATATTAAAAGCCTCTGGAAGAAAACAAAACAGCGGTGGGAAAATTACCTGTTTCAGAAACCAGAACCTGTGTTTTGATGATACTCTGACAAATTCAGCCCATCAATAGTTCTGGCAGCAGCATACATCCTAGGAGAAGAAGAATGTGGGCTGCGACCAGCAACCACACCCAAAACTACCCCCTAACTTCACATCCACACTTGCTTCATGGGGTGACAGACAGTAGCTGAATGTACAAAGAAAATGAAAAGCCTTTTATGAAAGAGTCCACAGATCATCTGTGAGAGAATTTTTGTTTTCCTCTGAAAACCCAGTGTACCCCAGTATTCAAAGATACCCACTGAGCCTCCAAACCGCATGAGAAAATGTTAAGGGCACTAAGGATATACAGCTTGGGAAGCAAAGATTGGAGAGAGACATCATAGCTGTTTTCAAATATCTGAAGGACCAGCTTATAATGGGGGCTTAGACATGGTCTACGTTATTCTGGAGGGTGAGACCAAGACCAAAGGGTAGAATACCCACCCAAAGGCAGATCTGAGGGAATACAGAGAAGCAGCATCACTCTTCCATAAGTGAGTGGAAATTCCGTTACGTAGTGAACTGGATGTTGTACTAACAAATGTTTAACAACCAGTCTCTCTAAAGGATGAAAAGCCCTGGTGTATAGCATATGCCAATTTTTGGAGTGTAAATACTCTCTCCATAACTAATTTCAAGCTCCCAACTTGACATCATTGCACATGGAGTTGCAAAGATACACACAAATGAGGGCTCAAGGGCTAGGTCTGGCCAGTTCCCATGCACCACTTACTGTAAGTAAAAAAAAAAAAACTGAGGCAGAAATTCCTGTATTTGATAGTAGTCGAGCTGGACCAACCCTTGTTGCTAATAAGGGGCTAACAAATGGGTAGGAAGCAAGGTCAATTAACCTTCAGTCACTTGCTCCAGGGCCTCCTGGGTCAACATAATTCACTCTGGTCCTCAGCCTCAAGTTGCCTACTTAGCTAGACCTGCGTTCATGAAGTCTGGAGCACCACCCTTATCTCAGAAGGCTGGTACCTGTGCAGCTGGATGTGGGCCAGAAGCAGCACAGGTGAATGGTTTGCCAGCGCCATGAATCATAATAATTAACTAATCACCCCATTCTGAAGTCTGGGATACTCAGGGGTTCCTGCTATTTCACCATGGCCTGCAAAAGAACTGAGAGGAGTCAGCCAGCACACACGATGAAAGCACAATCCCAAGAGATGGAAACACATCAGGTAAAAGGCTCACCTCTCATTCTAGAAGATCAGCGGATCTCAGCCTTAGCCGCACACAGAATGACACGGGAACATTTTAAAAATTTAAGGATATGGGTATCCTAACTCTAGAAATTGTGATTTGTCTCAGGTGCCCTCTGGGCATCAGCATTTCTAGACGCTCCCATGCTGACTCTAATGTGCAACCAGGGTAAAGAACACTGCTGTAGATGCTGGAGGCCATGAAACCTAGTGATACCCTCACCTCAGGTGAGATAACAACAGGAGAAACTAGACTCCCAAGAGCACAAAGGTAAGAACTGAAGGTGCCTTAGAGTTCTATTAACTGTTCCATTACATTCATTTTACAGATGGAGAGACTGAGATCCGAGGTGCAAGGAGACTTTTCTGGAGTCAGGAGTAGAAACCTCTCTGGATTCATAGCCCCACCCCCTGAAAAGCTTAGGAATCTATTGTCAGAACAATCAAGTAAAACTCCCTGGTCTCTTGACTTGAACTGAGGGTTCTAAAAGAAAGGGATCCTTTTATTTGAGTTTACTTCCTCCATCTGCAGACTACTCAATTGTTCTCAAGAGCATATTTCTTAAGGTAGAGTCTGGATAGTTTACCTTTCCTAAGAATACTTAAGAGTCCAGAAAACATTCTGAGATGAGCACTTGCCAGAGCTCCCATATGCTGAGACACGGTCTTGGTTTTACACTGGGGAGAGGCCCATTGCCTACTGAGTACAGTACCATCAATTCATAAAGTTCTCCAGCAAGTCATAAAGGATTCTCTCTAGCAACATTTTTAGGAAAGGAGAACATTAACCATTGCTCTGAATCACTGCTTCCCGTTCTCATTGGATCGGTGTTGGTAAGCCTCTCTTGAATTAACCTTCTTTTAACCATTCCTACTCCTTAATTAAGTCCTTTCTTATTCATCACAATCCCTATATCTAGCCTCCTATGCCCCAACCCAAGACAAACACTAAAACACATACTTACTAATAAAAGGATAAGAAGGCCCCAGAAAAGGATGAAGGATCTCGAAGGAAGAGGACTGAGCAGAGAAAGGGTACCGAGGAAAGAAAAGAAGAAATGTGATCAAAGCATCCCTAGACTTAAGGGTCAGGAGCCCTGGGTTCTAACCCTGCACAGTCACTT
Organism: Ailuropoda melanoleuca; assembly: GCF_002007445.2. Classification (NCBI taxonomy): domain Eukaryota; kingdom Metazoa; phylum Chordata; class Mammalia; order Carnivora; family Ursidae; genus Ailuropoda; species Ailuropoda melanoleuca. The sequence goes on from NC_048225.1 coordinate 88,153,431, forward strand.
GCTAAGAGTTTCTCTTGGGTCACTGTTACTCCAATAAACGATTATTCTGTGGTGCTAATAGGCAATATGATGGGAAAGAGTAAAGGACAAAGGAAGAGTATCTATTACCACAACTGACAGAAGTCATTTTTGATGGAGCTACTAATGCAGACATCCAACAATAACATCCAAAATGGAAATCCTGGCACATCTAGGAATACTCTGAAAGTGTCCAAAGCCAATGGAAATGTTTCTAAATTTTCAAGAATAGGAGCTCCATGATAAGCTGAAGTTTTTGGCCAAAAACTTCATTAAAAGATAGTTAATAAAAAGTTAGAATCCTCATAATGGTGGCCTAGGGGTGAACATAAAGCTGCTTTTCTATAAACCTACCCTCTTTATAACAGTCTAAGAGTCTTTTCCACAGACTCCCTGCCCCCCAACTCCCGTTTCCTTAAAAATCTGCAAAGGCAGAAGCATTCCGTAAGATGAAAGTTCAAGAAAGAGTTGTTAAAGTTGACTCCTCCCCAAGATAACTTACAACTCTGGGCATCCCAGAAAAGAGTAGACTTCTCTGAGGGCTGGAAAAAAGAAAATAGACTTTATATGCTAATATTGAAAGGAGAGGAAGAATTGGCATTTCCAAAGCAAAGGTCCCCTGCAGAGTGATGAAGAAGTATGGCAGTGGAGCTTTTGGTGAAGGGAAAACAAAACAGCAAAGTGCCCCAATTCCAACCCAAGCTCGCGTTCCAGTGATCTAGGACAAGATGTCTCAGATCCATTTAATGATGACCATGATGATGGGTAAGAGATCTCTGCTCTTCTCCCATCTACTGATCTTTTATTCTTCTGCGGGTTTAGCGTCACACCCAGTGGGTGCTACAGGTACAGGCAAGCAGTTCACAGTCACCCTAAGAAGATGCTCTGTTAGGGAAGTGTGCCTGCCAGTCTCTGGTCTGAACTGAGGCAGTGTGCTACAATGGAAGGAAAGCAGTCAATGGAATCAGAGAGATCACATCTACCCGTGACCTTGGGTTAATCACCTGTAACATGAGAACAACAATGTCCACTTCACCTAGAACTAAATGATATAGTCTCTAAAACACACACAGAGTGTCACACAACAGGCATTTATTAAAGGCATATTAAGGAATGGATGACTCTCTAGGCCTGGATCATGGTCCCCATGTAATGTTGGTAAAACATATAAAACATTATATGACAAAAATATAGGAAGGTAAGAGAAAAGGAAAAATGATAAGCATTATCACTGTGCAGGATTGTTCTGAACCCAGCCTCTTTCACAGTGGAAGTATGGATAGCTGTTGGGGCAGTTCTCATTTTCCACAATCTATTCCTTTGCTTTGCTCCTTTGAACCTGTCTACTGGTATTTGTAACAGAAATGAGCTCAGGCTTTATGAGCCTTTGCATTCAGGGGTGGGCATCTGTTACTCTCTAATCATTGCCAGGGAAAAAGGTTACCCAGAAAATATTTAACATCCTCATCTTGGGTGGGGGGTAATGGTGATCCCCAAAACAAATAAATATATACATACATAACTCTCTCTGAGAAGGGAGTGTTATTTTGCCAAAAGGATCAGATCCTCCAAATTTACGTGGGCCCTTATTCCCCAGACCCACCCCCCTCCTTGTGTTACCACATCCACCCACCCATCCCACCTCCAGACAAGCCCACGCCCTTCAACTGCTCCTCATATCAACAGATCAGGAGAACACATGCATCCTTGTACATCCATATGGCTCAGTTATTTCATAAACACAAACTCCCATGCAAATACAATCCAAAGTTAACAGAAAGAAGAGGCAATTCCTTTAATATTTTTTAGGTCCACTCTTTAATTTCTTTTAAATCCTCCAACTGGTTTCCAGAAGCCAAGTGGCATCCTAGTTCTCCATTCACATCCACACCAGTATCAAGTGCCCTCAAGGAAAACGTTCTCCAGGATCCTGGTCAGGTGACCTTCATCAAGCTCATTAGGCAAACGTGCAATGGCTCAAACCCATAGAGGTTCCCCCTCCCCCCAGTCCCCCTAACCCTTTCAGAAGCTTCTTCCACACCCAATGAAGTCCAATCCCAACTCCCTTCTCTGACAGAACAGAGACGGAGACCCAGAATACCTAGAAACCCAAAAGATATGGAGTGATTCACCAGAAGGCCAACAACCCCTGAGAAGGAAATCCACTCAGAGGCCAAGCTTGTACTCTAGGACGGATCCTTTCACATGCCATCAATCAAGCCATCTGAAACCTGTGGCTACCATTTTTGTACAAACAAAAACAAAATCTACTGTGTTCGTTTAAGCCTGAGGGTTCTGAGTATCTGATCTGCTTTTATGAAAAGCTTGCTGGGAGAATTCCACATCTTATTGCTCCTGAAGATATCTTTTCTGGGTTATAAATCCAGATGTGTCCTTAGGGATAATATCAGTGTAAAATCGGTATTAGAAACACACAAAGAAAGACAGGTTTTGATGTAGGTATTTTAAAAACCTGTCTTAAAAAAAAGTAAACTCAGTAACTTTGAGACAGAAAAAAAGGCTCCTGGGAAGACCATCTAGCTGCATTGGTTGAGAACCTGGGCTCTGAGCCAGGCTTCCAGCTCACTTGCTGTGTAAGTAGGCAAGTGAGTTAACCTCTCCACACCTTAATCCCCCAACTGTGGGGTGTGGAAAACAAGAATGCCACAAAGAATCAATGCAATAATCTGTGGGATAAATTTAGCACAGTAATCCAGCACCTCGTAAATACTCAACAAGTTTCAGATATACCCACGTTAATGCTAGTACTGACATATATCATGTTTACAAAGTGCTTTCATACACATTAGTTTTGCAAGATAGGCAAGTAAAGAATGTGACTTCCCCCTCACACCTGAAATCCCTGAGGCTCACAGAGGTTGCAAAACCAACTCCAGGTCACATAAATGTTACTCGCAGTGCCCAGGCTAAAACCTGACAAGAGTCAGAAGAAACGGGATGGCATTATTAGAAGGAAACTTAACTGCAGAGGTTTAATGATGACTCACCCAGAGTTAACCAGATACTAATAACTAAGCTGTAGTCACGGCTTACCACATGCCAAACACTGTCCTAACATTTTACATGCACTATCCCACCTGATCTTCTCAAAAATCCTATATGATACACCCTACAGGTGAAACTCCTATTTCATTTTATGTTTTGAGGAATCTGAAGCACAGCCAGGTTAAGTCGCTTCCCTAAGGCACACAGCTAGAAGTTATGGAAATGGTACCAAGATCGGAATCCAGAGGCCAGTTTTTTTTTAATAATAATAATATTTCTTAATTATATTATGTTAGTCACCATACAGTACATCCCTAGTTTTTGATGTAAAGTTCCATGGTTCATTACTTGCGTATAACACCCAGTGCACCATGCAATACATGCCCTCCTTAATACCCATCACCAGCCTATCCCAGAGGCCAGTTCTTAACCTTGACACTCTAATGCTTCCAAGCAGAGACTGTACCTCCGAACAGTAAGACAAAGTTTTCACCAGCTGGGCGCTGGACTAGGTATATCCCTTCAACTCCCGAGATTCTAGGCTTTGACACTTCTATTTTCTAGTAAAGAAATAAAATAGTGTCTAAGTGAGTCTCTGAAAACGATATTTAGTGTGGACTTTGGAGAAAGTAGAACACTATATCCTAGCCTAAAACAGACATGAAAAAGTCATAAAAGCATGTATTGATTCAGCAAAGCATGTGACAAGGATATCCTGCACAAGATTCTTACTGAATAAAGAAATATAAGCTGGCTAAAGAATAATGCAGAAAATTAGAGAAAAGCTGAACAGTCGATGAGCACTGACCAATGCACTGCTGATAAGCAGAAGGGAGGTCCCCAATTCTAACCATATTTTGATCAGTTACTCAAGTGAAAGTATAAAGCATACACTTATCCAGTTGGCAGATGACGTAGAGCTCCAGGAAGAGAGCAGAGTCTGAAGATAATGTGCAGTAGAAATCACTTAAATTTTGGAGTTGGACCACTGGGGCTGAAGTTCACTAGTGGTGACCTTGGGCAAGTGATTTAATCTTCTATAGTCTCAATTTTTCTGTATTTAAAATGTGGATAATAGTTATCTCCCTGGATTGTTGTTTTGTTTAAATGCAGAGAGTCTTGGGGCACTTGGGTGGCTCAGTTGGTTGGGCGTCTGACTCTTGTTTTTGGTTCAGGTCATGATCTCAGGGTTGTAAGACAGAGCTTGGTGTTGGGCTCTGCGCTGAGCGTGCCACCTCCTTGGTATTCTTTCTCTCCCTCTCCCTTACCCCCCTCCCTGCTCTTGCACAAGTATGGACACTCACTCTCAGATAGATAGATGGATGGATAGATAGATAGATAGACAGATAGATAGACAGACAGACAAATACAGAGTCTGAAGTTTGGTGAATACTCACTGAATGTTAGTTCCCTGTCCCCACTTACAAAGGATCTCTGTAAGAAGGACTGTTGCACCAAAAGAAGATAAAATGTACTTGAAATAAACATGAAGTCCTGAATTTAGATTCAGAAATTAAATTGAGAACAGAGTGAGATAAAACTAATTCTGTCATCAATTCATATAAAAGACCCAGGGTTTATTGCCGGCTGCAAGCGACCTGAAGTCAAGTCGGAAGCACAATGTCATTTCTTTAAAAAGAGAAAAACAATTTAAAAAATTTGTTTTAATTTAAACAAATGTGCCAATGTTAATAAGCACTGATCTATATTCCAGTAATTTAAAAACTAATAGATACTGTCCACTCCCTTGGGATTTTAAACCAATACTAAAGCTATGTGGTAAACGTTACAATAAAGTAATAAACCAGGTGCCATATGGGAGCCCAGAGAACGGAGTTGGTCTTACTCTGTCAAGAGAAATCAAGGAAGTCTTCATGGAGAAGTGACTACTGAGTATAGTCTTAAAGCCAGGAAGTCAGGGAGAGAGAGAAGACATTCCAGGCACAACAGTAAGTGCACAGGCCTGGAGGCCTAGGAGAAGCTGGTGCCTTCAGACATTAGCAGCCCATTGGAACAGTTGAAAAGAAGGTGATTACAGTTGCCACCATGTGTAGAGTATAGCATAGGAAGCCCTGCCCACCAAAACCTTGCCCAATCACAAAGCAAACAAATAACAGAACCCAGACAGGAACTTAGGCTTCCTGAATCATTATCTATGCTCTCTACCCCTGCTGTCTATACCATAGCCACTAGCCATACATAGCTATTTAATCTAAATTAATGAAAATGTAATGCAATTTAAAATTTAGTACTCAGTCACAATAGCCACCTGTCAAGTGCTCAAGTGCCACATGTGGCTACTGGCTACTATATTAGACAGCACAGATAAAAATATATATCCATTAGCACAGAAAGCTCTGATCTACAGCACTACTCAGTGCCATAGGACCTTAAGCGAATGACAAGTAGACTGGGTTTATATTGCTTTATAGAACAGAAAGGAAAAATAAAAACAAACAGGTGCAAGCTCTAAGGAAGAATATTTCAATGTCCTATGCCTTAATGACAAGATCACCCCATCACAGGAAGCTTAATGGCCACCCATCAGGGGGACATAGAAAAGAGTTCCTCTATTGAAGTAATGCTCTTTGGTTAGAATGTTTGTATTTTACCATCCAGTCTGGCTGATGCACTAATGCAAACATATCTCTGTAGCTCCTCCCCATGGAGTTCCTGTCCTACTTGTAGCTAAGGGATATGATGCTGGATTGGGAGTCACTATGACCGCTGGTTCAGCATCCCAACATCTCAGAATGTGAGAATTTTCTAACATAGTTAGCATTGCAATCCATGGACCACCTGAAATTGAATGCAAATTGTATGTGTATTTTTTCAGGAAAGAGGAGTGCCTAGCACCAATCAGATTTCAATAAGATTTGTGAGCCCAATATAGAAAGCAAATAAACACTGTACTGGAGGGACCAGACAGTCCCAGTCCTCCAAAAAGAGTCATCTGGATGTCATCAAGATGGCCACTAGGGTCATTCCCGACTGTAAGGTTCCATAGTGGGAGCATCTAAAGACATTCACCCTGCAATTGAAGAGTTGCAAGTCAAGCATCCCTTAACTTTGATCAAGGAGAAAAGAGATGGGACAAATATAAAAGGACATGGAAATAACCCAAGGCACTAAAGTTGGATAATTCAGTCAGGTCAGGGAAGGAAGAAGAGAATCTGTCAACCTCGTCCTGAGATGCCCATTGAAAGCTCTCTTGTAAATCTTGATGGCTCATTTTCACTGAAAGCCTACAGACACAAGCACACCCAGTCAGATGTAATACCAGCTTACTAGCTGGAGAACTTGCCCAGGGAATCCAAAGTCGGCTGAGCTATCAATTCATTTTAAAAAACATGACTTTGCTCTAATCACCATCTGACAGTATGACAATTGTCCAGAATTCACCTCCAGGTCCTAGAGTATCTCTAGAGCTGAAAGAACTGATTTCTAGAACAATGCAGTGAGTCTTCTGTTATCTGGTATAGCTACAGAAGAACGCTTTGGTTAATTTAACAACAAAAAAAGTGATAAAGAGCTACTTTAATCAATAAAGATTATAATTTGCAAAAGCTCTGAACACAATAAAGCACACACACCATTCAAACCATGTTGAACATGATGTGATGAATGCTTCATTGGCGATATTCAGAAAGCACTATGGCATTTTGTGGTGCCTGGGGGCCATCGGAACAAATCTCAATTGTTACTACACTATAGATGTCTGGGTGCCAATTAATAAAGAGTTCTGTATAATAAAATGCCAGATAACAAATACTGTGCTTTTTTCACCGTCCATATTGGGTAATACAGAAACTGCAGTGATCCTTAGCTAGATCTTGAAGTAGATAAACCTTGTCTTTTACAACCTCCGAATTTTCATGTAATGACCCTACCAGCCATCCAGTGCCCTCACTACCTCCTAGCAACTTCCTCTTCCCATGCTCGGGCCACACCTGATCCTACAGGTCCAGGTCAGTGCAACACTACACACATAAGAGATACTTCAGTGATGCTTTCTGTTGACCAAGAGTAACCACCTAATGAAATCATCTAACAAAATTGTATCGGATGCTCAGTGCGAGCCAGGGTTGCACCAGGTGCAGAAATTAATTAGGGGCGTGTCCTGTACCAGTTCTCAGAAGAGCCAGCTTTCAGTTATACAGTGTTAATGCCATGTAGCAGCTACTATATCTCGGCTCCCAAGATCATTTGCATTTTGACAGCGAAGTTTGGAAGCCTCACTACCTGAACCCAGAGGTCCCAGCAAGGCTTCAGGTGACAGATGCGAGAAATTTGGGATGGGGACTCTCCTCTGTGATTTGCAAAACTGGCCTTCTCTGAAGGCCCTGCCAGGCAGACAACAGAACCACGTCAAACAGTGGTTCTCAGAGTACAGTTCTGAGACCAGCAGCATTAGTATCACCTGGGAACTTGCAACAAATGCAAATTCCCAGGCCCTACTTCAGACTTACTGAATCAGCAAGTCTGGCAGTAGGGTCCAGAAATCTGTATCTTAATAAGCCCTTCAGTAGATTCTGAGACCCACGGAACTTCAGAACCAGTGATGCAGATGAAATGGGCAGTGCATATGTATGACTTCCGCACACAGAAACTAACTGAGGCATTAGCTCTGATGCTGATGGAAGTCACTGTTGGAAGGAACAGTCGTTGACAAAACAGTAGCAAAACAGTTCCCAACAGCACACAGCTGGAAATTGCCAGGATGCTGGTGAGTGACTGTTGAAAATCTATTTCATGCTTTTTGACTCTGACCAGCCCCATGAGATGATGGTGTGGAAATTGAGAAAGAGGCACCGAAAGTTTGAAACACTTCAAACATACGGCCACGTCGCAAGTGGAGAAAAGCTTGTGAGGGCTAATTTTCGTCCCCGTCCTGGTTTTCAGAGCCTCTCCTCTGGGTCAATGAGGCACACATGGTGCCTTGCATCTCAGCCACAGAAATGATGCCAGAGTCTGATTACCACAGTCCTCAGTTCCTGACATTAGTCAGAGCATTTCTTCCTTTCCCCTTAATCTGTGACCCACTGGTCAGCCACATCCTCTTCATCCCTTCTCTGAAGGGGAGGGCATTTTATAGACACCCAGTCCCGCCTTTAATGGCAGAAGCCTTCAGAAATCGAAGGCTCACATCTGACCCAGGCTTTCCAAATTCTCTAGGGATGGGGGGAACAGATGCAGTGCAAATGCAGCATGACCAAATACAGCAAAAAATACAGCCTCCAAATTATGCAGAGTCGCAACAGCAATTCCAATCAACCACCTGCAGGCAAAGACCACACCTGGCAAAGGCGCCACACACGGCCTCTCCCGGACGCCCTTCACTGGCTGGACCGCGGGATCCTGTAGCTGGAGCCCAGCCTGGAGTCAGTCGCATTCCCAAGCTCTGCCCACCTGCCTCGGGAATGAGCTACCACTTTAAAACTGGGTCTTTTTTTTTTTTTTTAAATATTCAAGAGGACTAAGAGTGGAACTGCTTAGTTCTACAAATTTGAAACCCAAAATACAATAAAAAAAACACTCCTAAGAAGTACCCACTGCTCTGCCAGTGTCTTGGATAACTGACACTTTTTAGTCATTCAGCGCCGCTCTCCTTAGTCTGGCCCATTTCTCCCTCTTAAGGACACACCTCCTGGCTGCCCATTGCTTTCCAGAAATGGTGACATGGGGGTGGCTCATCAGAGTTTATAGCCAAGACTGGCCACCCAGGGAATGGAAAATTAAGTAAACATACCTGGGCACTTCAGTGAGCAAAAATACACCACAGACATCTCCCTAAAGTAGAATTGACACATAAGAAATCACCCACTAGGTTGCAGAAGCCTAAAAACTCAGTGCTGTCCTTACTGTCCTTAAACACGAGTGATGGTGGAAACACGCTGGTAAGCCGCCACGCAAGCCCTTCCTGCACGGGTTCGGGATGCTTGGGAGGGGAAGTACTAGCATGGGTCACTGGCAGTTTTATCCCTCCTTGTAAGGGATTGCTCTAAAAGCCACCTCGTGTTGATGATGGCAGAGGTGATGGGGAGTAGTATACATTAATTTCAGTGGCGGCTCACCCCTTCAAATTCCTATGTGAATTCCCACTGAAGTTTGAAAAGAAACAATTACAGAAGCCTTCTTAGCTCTGTGGCTCAGCATTTATTAGCATGAAGACCTGGGATGACAAGAACAACCTGAGCGACAAGGACTGGGGACACAAATATCTTCTAGTTAACCATGTTCTCTGAATAGAGGAGGGGCATAGCTGCATATTTATGGGGCACTCAAATGTAACAGGACTGGTTGGAGGCAGTCATTATAAAAGCAGCAGGAAAAAGCATGTAAGAAGAGAGCTTCCCCCTTTCCCCTGCTACCTTTCTCTTGCGTCCCAGTCCCACTGCAACAAACAGCAGACGTAGAAGGAAAAGGCAATCTGTGAAGCTGGTCCTCGGCAAGAGACCTTGCTTGTATCCAAGAGGAAGACAAATAACCTTCCTTTTTCTGAAAATCCTAAGGAAAACCCACACATATAATGAATTATTCACAAAGGCGGAACCTAAAAATGAGAGAGGGAGAAATACAGAGAGATGGAAAAGGGACAGAAGACTGCAGAAAGAGGGGCGCCTGGGTGGCACAGCGGTTAAGCGTCTGCCTTCGGCTCAGGGCGTGATCCCGGCGTTGTGGGATCGAGCCCCACATCAGGCTCCTCCGCTATGAGCCTGCTTCTTCCTCTCCCACTCCCCTGGCTTGTGTCCCCTCTCTCGCTGGCTGTCTCTATCTCTGTCGAATAAATAAATAAAATCTTTAAAAAAAAAAAAAAAAAAAAAAAAAAAGAAGACTGCAGAAAGAGAAAGTGTCTCTCCTTGAACAAAAGGGTATTCATTACAGTCACATCCAGGTTCCCTCTTTCACGTGTGTGTGGTCACTGATTAAAAAAAAAAAAAAGATCAGTAGAGTGGTTTCTGATGGCTGGCTTCCATGGCTGGGCACTGGAGAACCACAGCTTCCCAGGCAGCCCTGCAAACAACATAAGGGAGGCTACAGGGCTGCTGGTGGGACCCAAGGAGTCAAGGGTTTGCAGGAGTTCTGACAGCTTAGCAAATCTTGGCTCTGTTCTATTTTAACGAAGAACATGAAAATGGCCGAAAACCAGATGTTCCTATAAAGAGGGGGAAAGCAGCAGAGCTGCAGGGGGAAGAAACCCGACATTTTACACAGTAGCAGCTAAAAAGAGATCAGCAATTCTAGACGGAGTTAATAATTCCAAAGTCTGGATCTCTTGGAAGATAAAAAAAACCTGTTCTCATTATTGTCCCTCTCCTCCTTTAATTCATAGTGTGCGTTCCACCTATTACAGGGAAAGCAAGTGGAGGGAAGCGGAGAAATGGTGACATGCGAACCAACAGACAACACTATCACATCCAAGATATTTTCGTCTCCATCCTCCAGTCATTTCATTCCTGTCAAACTCCTTCACTCCAGCTTCTTTTCCAGGCTGCATCCCAATTACAACTGGTCCCCACAACAAGTCAAAGCCTGGTTTCCGGAGGAAACGTTACCCACACCTCTGTGGAAACTGTCCTTCGGGAGGCTCAGAAAATGAAGACCATTCTCCAGCAGCCGCAGGGCCAGTTACAGTCACTATCTGCTTCACTGTCTGCATCTGTACCCAGGTACACAGAAGATGTGAAGTCTTTCTGCATTATGTGATCATAGGATATAATTACAGACTTTGTCCTTGTTAGCTGCCACCCTCTGCCCTAATCAAGGCACTCTGACTCATGATCCATTAGCGTTACATCAAACCTGAAATTCTTGCCAAGATTACAGTCTACTATCCTGCAAGGTGCTCTATATTTATAGGCCACCAGACCAGGAGAAAAGTTTATGTCAAAATGGGAGATGCAGGAACTGAAGCTTTCAGTAATCCTCACCAAAACCCTCCAAAATACATAGGCAATTTCCAATGGGAAATTTACCACAATAAAGCACATATCCTCTGACCCAGAACTGGAGTCTCTTGAGACTACAGTGAAATTCTCTGCAACAAGAAATCATGGATGAATAGCTACAAGTTCATTATAATGAGCTTTCAACTCTCAGTGGCTGCAAACACATTTGATCTTCCTACTTTAGACCCTGTACATTTCTGCATGAAACATGTGATCCTCTGCTGAGATGACCCACATCATCAGTGGGGAAAAAAATTCTCCCACTGCCCATCAATGGCACAGAGTCCCCAAATCAGACATCTCACTTCTTCCCCTCATCCTCTGACCTAAAATAGCGCAAACACATGTGGGGCATCTCACAAACCATGAGGGAGACCTTGTGTGTGTCCACAGAGTAACTGAGCCTGGGCATGGAAGGGTGAGAGCTGGTAAGCATATGGCACAGTGAACGTGGGATGACATTCAGAGAAGCCAATTCCCTGAGAAAAAGAGAATCTTTTTGTTACATCTATTAGATGAGCAAGAAAGAAATGGAGACATCATATAAAATGTAATATCACATTTTAAATCAGATTAGCATTTTCAAAAAGGTTATGGTATCCACTGCAGAAAAGAGTGCCATAAGAAAATAAAATTATCTCCCTATGCAGATGTAGCTTCCAAGAAAAATGAAACACATTCAGAGTGGGCTGTAACTTACCACCATCTTTCATGCCAAATCTGGGTTATCTTGGGCATTTCTTTCCATAGGAACTAGACTTTCCCTATTAAATAACTGGAAAAGATTATCCCAACCACCCACCTAAGCTGAGGGTCCCACAAGTATAAATTAAATAATTCCTTTCCCTTAACTGATCTTTTCAGGCCAATCTGTTAAAGACCAGTCATATGCAGTGTAAAGAGAAGATAACACAGTTCGAAGAAGTGCTCATTTCCTCCAAGCTCCAGTGACTTTCGACAGCCCGTAAAAGATGTATAATAAGCCTCAAAGCCATACTGCACAGATAAAGTCCGCAAGCATGTTACATGTTCCTATGTCAGCTCGAAGCAGGCGGTCTTAACCTGTTTTCTGAACAATCGTCCTTTTTTTCAAATATCTGGCTCTTATGAACTGTACAGAAGTATTTCCCAGACTTAAATGTGCATATTCTAACCACCTGGGATCTTATTAAAATGCAGATTCTGATTCAGTAAATCTGAAGTGGGGTTCAGGGTCCTGAATTTTTAACAGGTCCCCAGGTGATGGCGATGTTGCTCTTTGCTCTCTTTGAGAGGCAAAAACCTAGAAGACTTAGTTTACCTAGAACTAAGATCCCTCCCTTCAGGCATGCTGATATTTGTGAAAGACCCCATTAAAATAATACCTAGTGTTTAGTGGAACTGGACATCATGTTACGTCATTTAATTCTCCTACTAACTCATGATTATCACTCTCATTTTACAGATAAGGAAACTGAGTCGGAAAATAAGGAAGTAACTTTTCAAGGTCACAGAAATGGTGAAGGAACGGGGATGTGCATGCAGACCGCCTGGCTCCCCAGTTTTCTGGTAACCACTGCTCACACTGCCTCCCAGTAAGAAAAAGGGAGAGATTTCTGGAAGCTGGATGTCTAGGTGGGAAGGAAAGTGAGACTAGGATCTCAGATGCAGTGCTGGAGAAAAGGCAGAACCCACAGAAGCACAATGTTTCCACATGGTCACCACCAGAGGCAATAGATATTTTTGTCAGTCAGTCACGTTGCACAGCGAAGAGAAAAAAAGCAAACATGGTGTATTTTAAATTTTCCAACCAGGCTTCTCTACACACATTAACAGATGTTCTCCGAACACTGCTAGAACAGCCTACATGCTGTAGAACCACTGTGAAACTTCCAACTACGGGGACAGAAGAGACCCCTGGGTCTCTGGGTACGATGCAGAAATCAACTCCCTATTCTCTGCTTTAACTCTCTTTGGTTCATCCTGGCCAAAGACAAGGAAAGGGCGGGGTAAAAACCACTGTCGCACCTTGCGCTCTCTCAACACCCCGGTAGAAAGGCGGTGTCTTTGCAGCGGAAGCGAAAACGTGTAAAGCGCTGACCGCGTGGTCTAGGCACCGTGCTTCATTACCCAGCCCCAGAGCCCGGGCCCAGCCGGAAGTGCCCGAGGTGCCGAACTGGCTGATCGCGGAGCCGCGGACGCCTGGGGAGTTTCAGTGGCGCTGTCCTAGGTGCCAACGATGGCTGCTGGCACACTTTGCCACCCGCGGGGCGGCTGGGCGGCTTTGTCTACCGCAAGGAAACCGAAGGGCGCCTGAGTAAACATGCCTCTAAGAGAGGGACACACTAAAGCAGCACCTGGAAGGTGGGGAATTTTAGAGAATTGTACACGGTGGATGGGGGAGCGGGGCCCCGCTGGAGAAATCAGTAGAGATCTGACTAGAAGAGTGTTTGCAGCCCAGCCGCAGCAGGCAACATAGTATCTGTCCGCTTTGTGCAGCGCACCGGCAGGCGGGACTGCAGGGACCGGACCCTTCCTCCTCCCCAGTACCCCCACCCTAGATACGTTTAACTCGGGCATGGAATGACCCCGAATCACTCTGTGGGGGTGGGAGGAGGAGGGGAGTACAGAGAGGAGGAGAGAGGAAGCCCAGCCAGGGGTGGTTGTGGGAGGATTTGAGCAGCAGCAGAAAGAATATCTGCTTAGAGATGCTCCTTCGTTTCTAATGAGGGGTGCTGCCTAGAAGCACCACGCGCCAGCCAATGGCAGTGCTGCTGAGGCAGGGAACTAGGGAAGAGGGAGGGGAAGGCCAGAGACTGGGGTGGGGGTAGTAGGGAGATGCCCAGGCCCTGGGGGAAGCGAGCCACGTGCCTCACTGATACTAGAGACCCAATGCAGCTCCAGCTGCCTCACTGCTGCACACCTGGAGGGTGGGGGTGGGGAAAAAGGAGGATAGAGAAGAAGAGGAGGGGCCTCCCTTGCAGGTGCATCCTTCCCAAGAAATGTCTTTCCACAAGCGTCAAAGTCCCATGTCTCCAAGCCTACCCCCATATTTAACACCACCCCCCTGGCTTGCTTCCTACCAAGCGCATTCCCCACCCCCACCAACCCGCAATTCCTAAAGACCTTGCCAGATGCCCAAATTCTTAGTGAAGAACAAGGCAGCAAGATGCCTAATCAGCAGCCTGCATTTGGTGCACTTGACTAAACCTGCAAAGAAGCTCCTTCGATGCCTGTTCACCCTGACACCGCCACCATCAGAGACGCCCCCACCAGCTCTTTGTGGAGAACAGTTCCTTTGGAGGTAGGGAGAGACAGATTGCTTGCACACCGCTGGGCTCAGCTGATGCAGCCCTCAGCTGAAGAATTCAGGCCCATCACTCAGCTGGGTCAAGCATTCAGAGGCAAGAGCACCCAACCCCGGACTAAGAAAACGATGGATGGGCTCTGATGAGCTGTTCTTTGGCTTAGAAGAGAGCTCCAACTCTGAGCTGTCTGGGCTGTATCATTAGAGATTGCCTCCGCTGACACATTCATTCACTCCACTCTCATTGAAACTTAAACTCTGTCCCCAGAGTTAGCTGGATCCCCAGCCAAATGGCTGTTTTATTTATCCATTTGCCTATTCGTCTACAGGGTTTTGGCCCAGACTCTTGAAGCTTCTGCACTGATAAATCCCCCAGGGAGCCTTGACTTCCCCATAGGCAGATAGTGCGGGTGTCTCCCCAGCTGGTGGGGATGGGGGCAGAGGGGGTGGCTTTGAGGGAGGAAAAGGGGGAGTGAGTATGAAAGAAAACCAAGAGATTAGGGGCAACCCATTCTATGTGAAGGGCCTTGGGGGCCTGGGAATCAGACAAAGCCCAGCCCAGAAAGGGGCAGACACAGCAACACCATGCACCCAGGGACGCTAGAGATTTCCACATAGGAAAAATCAAAAACCAAGTCTTACCTTGAAATGCACTAGTGCCCACACTGGCCTCTACAGCACCAAGCTTGCCCCTTAGGGACACCGAAGTAAAGAGTGCACTTCAGCAAAGGGGCAAATTGGCACCAGGAAGGGGACGGGGGATAAATTCCATGCTAGATTTCCCCCCTTACCCAAAGAAATGCAAAGGGGAAGAGGGGAGTTATGGTGGGCAAGAAAGGATATGGCCAATCGATGAGCTTCTTGGCGTATTTCCTGACAATGTTATCTTCTCCGAAGATGAACAGGGATCTGTTGACGGTGAAACAGTTCTGCCGGACGGGAATGGGGTTATACAAAGCCATAGTCCGCGCCCTCTGCGCTTTCGACTGCTTGTAGGCGGCCGCCGGCCCCGAGGCCGGCACCGGGGTTCCTTGCCGGTTCCTGCTCTGGTCCGAGTCTCCATCGCCCGACCCTGGCCTGCCGACCACCGCCTCCCCGAAGCGAGCCATCCTGAAGTTTAAACAGACAGAAGACACACAAAGGTGATCGCGGCCGAACACCCGCACACAGCAACAAGCAGAAAGACACACGGAGGCTCAGAGCCGCATCCAGACGAGCGCGGGGACCACTGCCTCCGGGGAGCCTCGCGAGCTCTTGGAAGAGGCGGCAGCAGCAGCCCCGCCGCTCTGAACTGTTGAATCTAAATACAACCTCTGCGAAGCTCCATTCCTCAAGGAGGAAAAAAAAAAAAAAACGGGGGGAGGGCTTGGGGGTGCTCAGTTTCTGGAGGCAATTTTTTTTTTCAAAATGCCAGTGTGTGGTGGCATTCAGGGACTGAAGAGGAGAGGGGTGGAGTAGGCTGCTCTTCAAACATAGCTCCTCTTCTGGCAGACGCACCACCTAGTTCTGGAAGAGAGGCAGGCACCGGCCCGCTAGGTAACAGTTTGGTGATTTACTGGGGGTGGGGGTTGGGGAGAAAGGGAAAAATGAAAACAAAAGAACTTAAAAAAAAAAAAAAGATAAGAACGGGGTTATGGAGACATGCTTTATAACGCCAGCCCCTGCAAGTCCATCTAAGAAATTCCACAGCCAAGACTTGGGTCTTTAAATCTGCCAGCACAGACGCATCCAAAGGTTGACAGAGAGGGAGGGGGAGAGCGATATTGAGGTTCCTGCGCAAACCGCAACGCCCAAAATATCAAAATCAGGAGTCAATCCAACCGGAGAGGGACAAACGACTTCAAAGCTCCTGCGCTTGGGATGGAAGTTGAGCAGCATCCAGAGAGCAGCGAAGCCCGAGTGCCAGCATCCTGCCGGAGCGCTCGCCGCCGCCACCGCCGCCGCCGCCTCCCCGGATCAGCATGCAACAGCGATCCGCGGCTGCGCCGGGGCGAGGGCGGGAGCGGGAGCTGGCGGGCGAGCGAGCACTTGGGCGAGGGAGGAACAGGTTGCAGGCGAGCCTAGCGGTGGCCTGGCACGGGAGTTGTCCAAGGACCGAACTTCCTCCTGAACGGCTCGGTTTCTTCTGCCACCCGGACAGCCCCACTCCGAGGAAGCAGAGGAGAATGTGGGGAAGGAAAGGGAAAGGCGATGAAAGGAGAGGAGAGCGAGCGGAGCGCAGAGGCGCAGCGAGGCGCGCGCCGGAGCGCCAGGAGAAGCGGGGGCGGGGCCGGCGAGGACAGAAGGGGCGGGGATGGAGCCGGAAGGACCCCGGCCACCGCGGCTGCAGGGGCCTGGGAAGCGAGGCTGGTGTGGCTTATTGATTTATTTAGCCAGAGAGTAGGGGGCCACCGCTGCAGAGGTCCAGCAAGGGTCGCCTCTCCCCAAGTAAGGGCCGAGAGGAAAGAGGCGGGCGCAGCTGGCGGCGCGGCACAGTCCCCACAAGAGAGCCGAGCCCAGGCCCGACGGGGGCGCACACGCACGCGCGCACGCACTCGCCCCTTCCGTCCCCGCCGAGGCGCCCGCCGGTGCTGTGCCCCGCGCAGTGCCTGCCCTGGAAGGTAGTCGAAGCCTTTGCGCCCTGCGCGCCGCGCACCGAGGGCCCGTCGCTGCTCCTCCTCACCTCACAGTCTCTAAGGAACGCTGCCCAGGGATTTCCGCGGAGAAGTCGGCACCCTTTCCCCATCTCCCCACTTAGCAACCCGCAGGCCCCGTGAGGCACGCTAGGACCTCTGGGGGCTCCGCACTCCGGTGTTGGTGCCAGCTCCGCGTGGGAGCTTCTGCCCTCCCCCTGCAAATGCGATCTGGGGCGGTCTATTGGGTTCAGCTCTCGCGGAGCCCTGCGCATCCATTTCTGGAAGAGTGGTCCAGATACAGGGTCCGTAGATGGTGAGTTTGGGGCTAACACTACCTTTCTCAAAGTCTTAACAATCAGGGGGGTCCTCCCACCCCTATCTTTTACCCACAGATCGGCTCCGCTGACTTCCTAAAACCCACACCATAAATGAAGAAAAAAACTATTAGTATCTGAGCTGCGTAGTGGGAAAGGTGGACTCCAAGACCCCGGAAAGAGTCCCTAGGTTTAGCAATCAAGCCCTTCTCCACAGGTGACTCAGTGGTTTGAGCACAGGACCAGCTGCCCCTTTCCATTTCTACACTAGCTGGTGCACACTTTCCTCTCCTTTTTCTCATTGTAGCCTCAACACACAGCTCTATCCAAATCCTCCCCACCTGAGCGATGTTAGAGAAGGGGAAGGGGGCGGCTGAGGAAAGAAACAAAGAGACTGACCAAAACCCGGAGGCTGGAAACCATGGGTGAGTGTGGCTGCACGTGTGTGAAAGGCAGTGTCTCTGTGTGCGAGATTAACTGATGGGAAGGGTGATGACATCCGAGTGTGGCACATGTGTTCCTAAGCGTATGTGTCTGTGTGGGCAAGGCCACGTGAGCACTGACACAGGTCTGTGAGAGAAGGTATGTGAGCGTATTTGTGAAGGGAAATCCTCTGGGTACTGGAAATCCAAAGGAATGGTGTCCGTGCTGCCTTTGGAACAGCATGTTGACCTTTTGATTCAGGGTAACCCATTTCAGGCCAGCTTACTATTCAAGGTGTGTCCACTCCAATTAGTATTTTGATTTCACATTACTGCCTTACTCTGTCATTCTACCTTCCTTAACTGGAGGACCCTTTTCTGTCTGGACACCTAGTCAAAAGTGAAAGGGGAGGCCGTGCTATGAACCACGAAGTCCCATCAGCCTGTTTAGTCACAACACTCGCAAGTGGCTGTCTCAGTAACCCTGTAAAGTTTAGATTAGAAAGGGCTTGCAGAAGTGATCAAACCCATGCTTTCAGGCAGGACCATAATCCATAGTACAAAATTCATTCAGATCAATCATCTGATCAATATTTTTGAGCACCAGGCACTATTGGCACTGAGGATGCCAAATGAACAAAACAGATGACCAAAAAAAAAAAAAGTGTCCTCTTCTTGGATTGAATTAGGTTCTATAATCTTACCAGCCAGAATGCTTGCTAGACCTCATTCCACACTACAACTTCTTTGCTCTGGGTTCTGGCCTTAGCATGACTTGGTTCATGTTCAGAGGAAGCAGGGCTCTTTAAGCTTTACCTCTTGGAGGAGGTTCTTGGAAGATTTGGAACCCCCAGATCTGGGTCTTCAATGCAGAGAGGCAGTACCAATTCCCTTTCCTCTCTCTAAAATGTCCTGTGTTCTCTGTGGCTGTTGTAATTCTTTAGAAACCTAGGTTCCACAAGGAAGAATATTATACTTGGAAATGTGAAGACCCGGTGGAGTTGAGGCTTGCTTCCCTGAGGAGACAGGAATCACAAATGCATGGGTTGGGAATAATGTAGACCATGCTGGAGAGTATGAGCACCTCTGTAGGGAAGTTATAAGCGGGGAATTTGTAGCGGGCAGGGGGAAACCCAAGAGGAAAGAAGCAAACATGATGGCATAAAGGTCTTTGGGAATGGACTTGATCTAAGGGCAGTAATGGTGGGAGGGAGGCATACTCTCATATTTCTCCACCACCACCACCACCACCACCACCACCATGAACACCATCCCCCACCCCATAGTCACAGCTCGTCTCACCTTTAAGATCTACGAACATTTCTCATGCTCTCTAATGCCCACATTATCCCAGCCCCCAGAGGGCTAGAATTTTAATGACTGAAAAATATTTTATGTGTGTTCAACAGTTTTCAACTTACATAAACCTCACAACAAATCTCCAAGATCGGCCTGGCAGCACATGTATTATGCCCTGATTTGATGGACAAATTACCAGAGTTTCAGAAGCCTTAAGTAGTTTTCCCTGGGCTTCTAACAGATTTTCAGACTGCCACTTGATGGCTCTTTTTAATGCACCGTCTAACCTCTTGTGGATGGTAATAATGTAATTCTAAATTGTTCATTGTCAAGAGAAGAAACTATATAATCACGCTAAGCCTATGGGAATTCTATGCTTACCATCCTCAAATTGAATATGATCAGTAGCCACACGCTCCTGGGACCATTGCTGGGAAGACACTAAACTAGGGACACATGTACGGCCCTCAAGATCCAGGAGGATCCTTAGAAAAAACCTGAGGTGAGGTCATTGCCATAATGCTCTTTGTAAAGGAACTTGGTGGGCATTCTCCTTACAGTGCCCCTCCTTCCAATGTCTTCTTAAAGACCCTCATATGGAAATGTGGAAATCAGCATTTGGTCATAACTCTGATTGGAAACCTGTTTCCTAAAATCCCTTTCCACCCATGAGGGACAGTAGCCATATTTCCCTGTTGTCAGAGCACCATCTACTGGTCACTTGTGAGCACATCGCTGTGAGCCCAGTACCTGGCAGCCCAGCACCCCCAGCACACCTCACAACCTAGGCATGCCTAAAGAGGTGACTTCTTGTCACCAGCTCTTTACTCCCCTGTGGGAATTTGTTGAGGTCCAAGCCCCAAATTTCACCACAATGCAACCATCCCATCTCACAGTACTTGGAAAGTACAGCCCCACACACTGGGCCTAAGGTCAACATGCTGCATGCACACACACAGTTAACATGGTGTTGCTAAATGTTTTTCTGAGTGCATGCTTTTCTGCAAGCAGTGACCTGCAAACTAGAAACCCAAAAGGACTGACGAAGCAAGTGAAAAACCTGCCTAGATTAATCCCATCTAGATGGTTTAATGTCAAAGCTTTCACCCTGTAGCCCCTCAACTCCAGTGTACCATCCAAAACGTAAGCAGGAAGGAAGGTGACTGGTACAGGGCATCTCCAGTCTCCTTTGGAAAAGGAATGAAACCAGTTGGCTGAACTCCCCCAGACCAGGAAGGCGATGGGAGTTTGTACTAAGCTGGATAGACATGAGCGGCATGAGTGGAGAAGTATTTATCCTATTCCCCTCATTCATAAAGCTCTTCCCAGATCTGTCAGGCCTTGGGCCATCTCTAGATTTCAGCCCATCACTGCAGAGTCTGCAAATCTAGCCTCATCGAAAAAGCATGTGCCCCTCCCACCAGCCCAGCTTCCTC
This sequence comes from Ailuropoda melanoleuca, assembly GCF_002007445.2. Taxonomy (NCBI): domain Eukaryota; kingdom Metazoa; phylum Chordata; class Mammalia; order Carnivora; family Ursidae; genus Ailuropoda; species Ailuropoda melanoleuca. The sequence continues at coordinate 88,173,776 of NC_048225.1, forward strand.
ATTCCTCCCTCCCCCACTGCCAGTTACACTCAGATAGCTTATGGTTAAGCTATCAGAGCCCCTTTTGTTCTATTTTCCCCTGTTGAGCTTTTCCAAGAAATAGACTCTTATGCAAAGCAGTACTCTAAGGAACATAATGCAGAGAGGATTTGGGAGTGGGTTCTTAAGAAAAAGTTGGCAGGAGACCATGTGTAAATTCACTGCAGAGCAGGGGAGCATTATGGCGATGCAGACATCTTAAGAATCTGGTGGCTTCCACAATACCTTACAGCCCTTACTTGGGTGAAAACATAACTTTACATCCTTATGTAATGTCCATCCCTAGAAGCAGCATTTCTCAAACCTATGCCTGAGAAACCCCACAGCTCTAACACTCTACCAGCTAACTATAGATGTGCAAATTTTGCTTAAAAAATGTTTTTAAAACCATTCATTTATGACAACTCAATATTTCCTGGGTGCCAACTGTGATAATGTTATCTCACTGCATCTTTGCTGCAGGACTGTGAGGCACATTCTATTAGCTGAGGTGCAAAAGGTCAGGGACTTGTCCAAGTGCACAGAGGTAGGAAATAGCAGACCTGGATCTCCTGATAATAAGCTCAGGACTCTAGACAATCTGTGGCCATTACTAGCATGCTGCTTGTCAAAATAATGTTTTCCTTGCTTAAGAGTCCAGTCATAGGCATGATCTTGGACCTTGGAGAGGTGAGGCATGACCCTGAGCCGGAAAGCCTCCCAAACGGTTAAATTTCTAAGAAAGCACACCACCTGTCTCTGGGCTCTTAGGAAGATTCAGTTAGTTAATATGTGTAAAGCTCTTAGAATAGTACCTGGCATATAACAAGCCCTACATACGTGTTTGTTAAATACATTTCAGTAGTGGTAGCTGTGACCACAGTACCACGTAGCAAACCATGTATCTGGCAGCTTTCTGTTTCTGAAAGCAGAAGGCAAAAGTGCAGCCCGGAGATGACTTTGGTGTGTATGGGGTGGACAGAGAAGCAGAGAAATAGAAGTGTCTGAGGCTTGGTCAGAAAGACAAATGGGGGAAAAGAGAAAAGAAAGAAAAACATTAGAGACCACAGTCCAAAGAGCCCAAAGACCTTGGTACCTGGGAGAGATGCGTGTTTGTTTACTTATTCATTCATTCCTAAGCCCATTTCATGAATACTCATTAAAGCCTTTTAATGTGCCAGACATTTTTCTCAAGATTCTGAGGCTCAAGGATAAATTAGACATGGTCACAGCCTCCGAGAGCTTATACGTGAAGAGAAGAGGAAAACATAGCCATAGAGGGCTCTGATACAACACAGAAGGTGAGCCAGAACAGTGTGCACAGTACGGGGGAGAACACAGAAGGGAGAGATCCCTTCTGGCTGAAAGCAGCCAGGAAAAGGAAAGAATTGGGGAGATCCTTTGGAAGAGAGGGCACCAGAGGTGGGGAGAAGCAGTGTGGAACAGCAGTATGGAACACGAATCCCCGGGCTGTGGAGGGAATGCCATGGGACTCACTAACCAGACAGCATGTTTATTGAGTTTCAGTGTATCTAGGATCATAAAAATTCTAGTATTACCACTTCAGTCCTTTTTTTCCCCCATAAGATAAGGTCACTCTTCAGCGTGGACAAAAGTCAAATATATTCAGCCTAACAAACATTAACCCTTAATAGGAAAGTCCTTTTGGAGCTTCAATGTTTAGCCCCAGACGTCAAAGGATCCTTGCCCCATTACTGCAGCTCAACACCCATCCTCTGGGTCCAGCCTTGCTTCCTGGTCAAGGCCAAGTGCTGGGGGATGACTCTGCAGAGCTCCAGCTCTGACTGGTGGGGGGTGAGCAGAGGATGCCTCGATACCTAAGGGTGAGAACAACCGACAGAAGCACACCCATCCATCCGCCCCCTTGGCCTCTTGACTCAGAAAACAAAATACAGCCCACACATTGTAAAGCTTGCTCAGCCTGGGTGGGTTCGGTCTGATTCATTCATTCAGCAAACATAAAATGAGCACCTTCCATGTGTCAGGCATGATGTTAGGTGCTAGAGCAAAGGAGGCATACCCAGGGTGAGAAGGTGCCTGAGCTATGGCCTGAACTTGTGGGTCTTAAATCATTCCCCACACTTCACTCTTGAAGACAGTGTCCCAATAGCAGGAAAAGCAGCTCACAGCTGAAACAAAGCCTAGAGGATCCCTAAAGGCCCAGAGACGGGAACTCAATCCCACCACACCCACCAGTCTTGTCTCTTACAGGACTCCTTGGGTTGGAATCATCAGCAGATTAAGCCACCACCTGTCCATCACCACACCCTTTCTCTCCCACTCTCTCCTACACTGAGCAGCTGGTTACACCCACCTGGTATAAAATAATCAGAGTGAATAAGGCATTCCCATATGATATGGACTTAAGGCCAGTTTTGAAATGTGCACCTGGGCAGGCCATGTGCTGGTTCTGCCCCTTCCACTCTCCTAAAACTGCACTAAGACCTCCACTGACCTCCAGTGGTCCTTGTTCCCCCCACTCCTTTTTTTCCTAAACTACTCTGCAGCATCCGGCCCCACTGACCTCCCCTTCCTCTCAGAGTTCCCCTCTCTTAGCATCCCACCTCCCAGTTTCTCACTGTTTCCTTCTCTTGCTCCTTTTATTCCCCCTCTTTATTGTGGAAGTACCTCATGGGGCTGTTCTTAAGCCCTGAATCTTCTCTGACATCTTTCCTTTCAGGGTCATATCCTTACCCACACTTTCAACTATCCCCCCCCCCTCCGCTGCCAGCTTCCACATCTAGCCTCAGCCTCACTTTTCCACCTCCTTTCCAGATCCAAATGCCCAACGAAACTCAAACTCAGTGCGCTTCTACTGAGGTGACATCATTCTCCCTTGTCAATCACTTAATTTCAGTGTTTCCTTGCTGCCTAAATAACGGCCAAACTCCTTAGCCTGACAATCTGAATTTCCAACACCATCTTCCCATGTACCATAGTATCAACAAAGTTATAACATGTCACACCCACTCCTGCCTCAGAACTCTTGCTCAGAGCACCTGATTCAGACTGACCCAAGAACATCCTTCCTCTTTTCTGCTTCTCTAACTCCTAGGAATCCTTCAAGGTGTGGTTCAGTTCAATTCTGCCTCCTCCATGAAGCCTTCCATAACCTCTCCAATTCTATCTGTGATCTCTGCCTCCTATAAACCCACAGAACTTCGTGTCATTCATATAGCACCTTGTTTACTGTCATTGTTGTCATGGGTATAACTTCACCACTAAATTCCTATTTTTCAATCATGTCTGCCTTGTCTTCTTCACAATGGTATAAACTTCTCAAGTGCAAAGGACATATCTTTCCCTTTGTTGTATTACCTAGAGTGTCTGCATTATGTTATAGCAGGCCTTTACTAAATACATCATCCATGCATGAAACATGGAGTCTCCTGCAACTTTTTATGGTGAAAAAGAGTTTTAGCATCAACTGGTTAGCTGGTTTCTGTCAGAGTGGCTGCCCTTCCCCTAACACATTCTGGCTCTAACTCTGAGTCTCTGCTCTGTTTTCAGCTGTTTCCAGCTGTTCTTTCTGGGTTGAATGTGTATCCTCCCCTTTATAGCAAGAAAGAATGCCTCCCTCTCCTGTAGGAGATCAGGTGACTCTAACTCAGGAACTGTACCAGCACAATAACAACCTCACCCTCATTTTATCAATCATCAAATTATAGGGTTCATTCTCATATGAGGAGTATCTTCTGCTCTTTAAAAATATCATTGAAATAAGATTTGGGAAATCACCTATTTAAAAAAAAAGGAATGGGATAGACTGGTGATGGGTAGTAAGGAGGGCACGTATTGCATGGTGCACTGGGTGTTATACGCAACTAATGAAGCATCGAACTTTACATCGGAATCCGGGGATGTACTGTATGGTGACTAACATAATATAATAAAAAAAAAATTTAAAAAAATAAAAAATTTTTAAAAAATTAAAAAAATTAAAAAAAAGACATTCAGACCCCCACATAAAGAATATTTTCAGATCTCTTTCCACAGAATATAAAACACAGAAGAATAAATTTCTACTTCAAAAAAAAAAATCAACTATAGTCTTAAACTGGTTCTATAGCTTCTCTCTACAAAAGGCAAACGTCATCAACAAACTTCTTTCCTTTACAAAGAATTACATGGGGAAGAGACACACACACACACACTTTTGCCTATGTGCAAAGACACACACTCAATTCTGATCTGATCTCAAGTTCTGCCAGCCAACTCTATAAACATATAAAGTAATCTTCCTATGCTGTTGGAAGCTTTCAGACAGGCCTAATACATTATATTTAAATGGGAAGAATTACAAGCTCTCTTGAAATTTATAAATATTCCTAATGTGCCATTTAAACATGGGAAAGGTAGAAATGTAATTCTCAATCAAAAGAATTTCTGAAATACTTCTTTCTAAGAAGCTCAACAAGCCAACTCCTTGGACACACACACACACACACACACACACACACACACACACACATAAACGCACTCATAATACAGTCCTTTCCCTTAGAGACTGGGTTCTGGGTTTGTTTGTTTGTTTGTTTTTTACATAATCCTCCATCACTCGGTCACATTCTTCAAAAAACTTCTGCCAGATCTGAAGTAGTCAAGTATTATTAATATAATAACCCAAAGCTTCCTATTATGCTATTTTTCCTTTGTTAAAATAATCTCTATTCTCCAGTAGGTCATGGTTTGATATTGCAAATTCCAGGACTATAAAAAAACCAAGAGAAAAATGGATATGCATCAAACAAATAAAGAATAATTACCAAAAAAAGTATAGGCAATTTGGTTAATAATATTAATTGTAATGGGTATTAAATACTTATTATTTAATAATAAGGCACTGCACTAAGCCCTTTACTTTCCTTATGTCTGAGAATAATCTGTGTGGTAAGTACTATTATAATCAACATTTTACAGATAAGAAAAGCAAAACTGAAAGAAACTAAATAATTTCCCTCAAGGTCAGAGAGGTGGTAAATGACATAGCAAATGGTCAGCCCTAGGTCTGTTTGACTCCAAAATCCATTATCTTAACCATCACAGTGTAGAGCTTCTCACTGATATGATTAATAGAGATTTGGGCTAGTTACTTTATTTCCTGACCACCCTACGGTTCCAAGATGCAAGAAAATGTCCAGATACTACAGCAGGAGCCAGGGCGGGGGGGCTCAAAATAAGCAAGTCAGAAGAGTGCGAGACAAGACTTACACCTCAGTCCTGTTGGGTTTATGATTGTGTGTGCAAAAATGACAACAATAATGCCTGCCCTCTACATCTCAGGAGAATATTGATACACCAACTGGGACGACAGATTCGCAAGCGCATCATGCGCCAATATGGGCTGGTGTTACTAGTCTGACCTGCTGCTGCAGTCCCCCATTGCAGCATGGGCCATGCCAAGGAGAACTGAGTCTGACGTTGAAACTGTTTAAACTCTTCAAAACTTCTTAAAAATCCAAAGGGTATGTTATTGTGCACAATTTATGCACAACGAACATGGTTTTACACACCATTTGCTTGTTTCTCAGTGAATGGCCAAATCTACCCCAAAATGCCCCAGCCCCTGAGCTCCCTGGTGGGTCTGTCTCAGGCAGCTATCTGGAAAAGCTGGAGGGGTCAGTAAGGGAGGAAAGAAAGGGAGGAAGAGTTGGTGTTCAGCAGCAGAAAGGGAGGGTTGGCTTCACTGTAGACCCCAATATTAGCCAGGGTTCTGTGTTCAGTGAATCCTGGGGTGGCACGATACCTACCATTCAGGAATATCGATCCTGATTATTAGGTATGGTTTTCATTTTTTTATGAAAACTTCTGCTGCCAACGCATGCCACTAAAAGACTCAGCAAATTTAAATCCTCCTGCCTCTCAAACTTGTTTTCCTGCCTGCACTCCAGCAGGTAAGACACCCACAGACTCACAGTGCTCCGGGCTGTAGAATTCACAGGAGTCTATAATGTTCGGGTTATTTTTAAACTTTCAGGCCACTTTCCTCTCCACGAACAGCAGGCCTGCCATTTAGAACAGTGTTTAACCCACACCCCACCTGCTTTGAAACTTTAGCTCTTTGTGTTAAAAGAAAAGAAGCAATCCTTCAAGCTCGTATGTGTGCACACGCGCATTCACACACGCATGCCCCTAAAACCTGATGATAGTCAGCTTGCTGGGCTGAAAGACCCAGCTTCCCCAAATGATGTTGAGATGGTGAAGCGTCTGTGTGTGTGAAAATGCTTTGTAAACTTAGATTGTCACACCACTGCGGGTGGTGTCGTTGTTATATTTACAGGGACAGACAACAAGCATTACGGGGATGTCAAAAGACAGCTTCCTCCTTCCAAAAGGGAATTATACCAGAACAATCAAAGCATTCCAGGCCCTTCATAGGTATCCAGACAGGAGCTGGCTAACGGCAGGTAGGTACTGATTTTCTTCAAATTAAGTACTTTTTCAAAAGAGTGGAAAGGAATTCTGAAAATTATTCAACAGAAAAACAAAAGTAAGTTTCAAAGCAGTGACAATAACTAACAATTGCGGGAGGCCTGGCAAAGCACTGTGTACGTGCTACCCCACTTGATCATGCGAGAATCCTATGAGTTAGGTATGTTTAGCTTCAACCACTTTTCAGATGAGGCAACTGAGATCCGAGAAGCCTGAAGTCCCTAAACCAGGATCACACAGCGAGTGAGTGGCAGAGCTAGACCTGGAACCTGGTTCTGCCTAACGCCAGAGGTTACACCTTCCCACTACACCTCACGGGAAGAGACAAAGCTGAAGGAGCCAGCATGGCCTGGCCCCTGAGGCTGGACAGGAATGGCTGCAAGGGCCCATAGTAGAGGAGTGTAGAGTCGCTCCGGAGTCAGTAAGGATCAAGCCCTGGGCACAGAGTCTCCTCCACAGCCAAACGTAAAAGGATGAACAGTCCCTTCCCCTGGAACCCACAGGCTCTGCATGAGCTACAAACCCCAATGCAGCCACTCGACCAACCAGGATGGCACAGACAACCTCAATCCCGGACAGTCCCCCAAGTACCTTCCCTTTGGTGGCATACCTCTCAGGAGCAAAAGCTGTAGCTTCTATAATCCTGTTGTTGCCACAGTGCTCCAGGAACCTATTATAAAATAAGTCAAGCAGCTTTCCCTTGCAGCAAACCTTTTAACCAAAACTCCTAACACACAGGAGGGATGAGTCACTGGAGAGCCTCCCCCTCTCCCTCTCCCTCCTCACCCTCTGGCTGAGGCACCAAGAAGTGATAAAACGATCAGGTGGCTCAACACTTCTACAGCTAAATGCATCCAAGGGATTTTTAAAACCAGAGTCTGTTTCCCTGGAGGCTATTAGGGTGTGCGCACATTCTGCTGCATCCCGGACTCAGCAGGAACTGGCTTCTCTGCCTCCCTGCTTCCGTGTCAGGAGCACTTCCAATCTACTTTCCATTCCCACTTCCCTACCTGCCCCTTCCTCTTCTTCACCTTTTCTTCTCCCACCTCCTAAACGTCTGCATTCCTCGGAGCCTGTCCCTACCTTTTCTCTCAGCATAACCCTCTCTCGGTGATCTCATCCATCAGCATGACTGCCGCTAAAGCTAATATCTGAGAGATGCCCAAATCTTTATCTTTGGCCCTACTCTTTTTAAAGTCAGGCACCACATTCACCGCTGCTCAAATGGGCTCCCCCACCTAGATAACCTGATGACACCATGAATCAATCAACTGGTTTAAAAACACGTGCTCTTTCCCTCCAAACCAGTGCCCTCGCAGGTCTCATTCTGTTTGCAGCCTCACAGCCTCCGTAACACAGAACAAAACTTTGCATGCATCTTTGATTCTTCCTCCTGCCCACTTCCCACAGCAACCATCCCCCACACCCCGTCACTTTTTTTTTCTTTATTTCACTTTCATAATCTTCCTTTCTTTTCCCTTTGCACCACTACCTCTCAAGTTCAGGACTTCATACCTCCTCCTCAGAAGAGAAGAAGGGCCTCCTAAGCCTTCTTTCTCTTCCAGGTTCTACCTGGTACGGTTCATTGCACAGCCCACCTCTGACCCTGGTCCTAGCCTTCGGTGGAATAAAATTCGAGAGCGTGTTCACTGTTGTATCGCCTGTGTCTAGTACAGTGTCTGGTAAAAGGTCATTAAACAAATATACTTATTTAATAAATAAATGAGTCTCCTAATGCCTATCAAATATCACCAGGGAATCATGAGATCTTATAATCTTAGGGTTAAAACCAAACTTAAACGTCATCTAATCTAATTCCTTATTTTAAGGACCAGGACTGAACAAAATGTTCCACGCCCACCCTGTCTATGCTCCCAGCAATTCCTCACCACTTTGCAGTACTCACTGCCTGCTCCAGGGAGGCAGGACTGCTCACCATTCCACAAATGCACCTTTGACGTAATCCTTCTGCATTTTCTCTCTCATTCTTTCTCCCTTCCTTTCCCCTACTTCCATAATCACCTGTAACAAACTAGATAGACTTGGGGCGCCTGGGTGGCTCAGTCAGTTAAGCGTTCAACTCTTGATTTCAACTCGGGTCATGATCTCAGGGTCATGAGACTGAGCCTGGAACCTGCTTAATATTCTCTCTCTCCCTCTTCCTCTGCCGCTCCTCCCCCAAGCAAATGTGCACTCTCCCTCTCTCTAAAAAAAAAAAAAAAGAAGAAGAAGAAGAAGAAAAAGAAAAGAAAAACAATTAGAGAGTGTTAAAAGCCCAGTTCATACAATATCTCCTCTATGAAACATTTTGTGATCATACAACAAACATGATCTCTCTTTTAGAGAACCTATGGTACTTTATGTCCCTCTGCCTCAGAAACTGTGGTATACGGACCTCTCCCCCCCACTACAGTGTAAGGGGCTTGCGTTCCCCACAGCAACCAATGTCTGTGCATGGTGGGTAGTGAATGCATGTTTATGGAATGAATGAATAAATGAATGGAAACTATATGCAAAGCCAAATGGATACAAACAGGACATGGATGTCTTGGGACCTGCACCATGTTGGGAAGTCTGCGGGAAAAGCTAGAAGTGATAAACCTGTTCTCAAGACAAGTTCAGCTTAGGGAAGACGGTCCTCAACCCTTACCTCACAAGTACAAGTGCAATTTGCAAACATAACATGATAAGAGGAATGACCCAGGGCATGCAGGCAAACACAGTGGTCACTGTGAACCTGCAAAGCTCACAGCATTTTGAGTACAAGATTTTGTTCTTTGGTAGAAAAGGGAGGGATTGTTTTTAACTCATTTCATTTGATTCAGGTTTCTATGGATGTGATGTGGGCAGAAGTGTTCTGTGTTAGATAGACGGGTAATTTGAATTCAGAGCTTACCTAATCTAGCTACACACACACCAACCTCCTCTTCTAACCCTACCATCTTCTAGATAAGACATGTGAGCAGCGCTTCTCAACCTCAGCACTATTGGCATTTTTGAATCAGATCATTCTTTGCAAGGGTGGGCTCTCCTATGCATCACAGGACATTTAGCATTCCTGGCCTCTCACCACTAGACGCCACATGCACCCCCCACTTGTGACAATCAAAAATGTGTCCAGATTGCCAAATGACCTTCGGGGGAATAAAATGCCCCTGGTTAAGACCACTGGTGCAGAATAACTGAGTTGCTCAAGAGCATTTAAGAGCATACTAAGACAGGTGGCCACAGAATTTGGCTGGACCCTCCACGATGGTGGTATCGCCCTGATGTGGAGAGAGGGCTGTACCATCAGGGGCATGTTCCCAGGAAAGATAAAGGATGCATTTGATTGGAACCCACAACTTCAGAATCTACTACTAGGTGACTTTTTTAAGTCAGCTGTTGAGAACTGCCAGGGCTCGTGGTGGTGGGCAATGAGCACTGGGGTCCGGCGGGCATCCCCATGCCCTGCTTCAGCACCACAGCCCTTTCCTTCTATGACATGCAGAGGCAAGATCTACCAGCCAACCTCATCCAGGTTCAGCAGGATTATTCTGGAGCTCACACTTACGAACTCTCAGCCAAACCCAGACAGTTTATCCAGACTAATTGGACAGGCCATGGTGGCAGCGTGTTGTCCTCGTCATACAATGCCTGATCAGACCGGTCACCAGCCACAATTCCCCAGACTGAGACATTCCACTTGCCACATGACACTGCTTACACAGCCCTGTGCCCCACTCTCTGCTCAGACCTTTTAAAATAAAGTCTTGATAGGAGACTCCTGAAAAAGTAAAAAAAAAAAAAAAAAAAAAAAAAAAAAAAAAGTAATCTAACCTGGAAGGCAGTAACCCCCAGTGGAATGCTCTGGCCAAACCACATACTACCTTCTCTTCAATTCCTCATATCTGGTAAAACATGGAGTCTGGGAACTGGAGTGAACTCGGAGTGGCACCTCTGGTTTTCTAATGCCTCATAGTCCTACATGGGGATCCACAGCTCAGTGTAAAAGAGCATATATTCTTAGCAGAGGCTGAGGGAAAAACTCAGGCCAAAAATACAAGAGTGATCCCAACCCAACATCACCTGCTTAAGGCTTAGCAACTGGATCTCAGACAAGTAGCGTTTTTCCTGGTACTCTGGATATTAAGCAATGTGGTCACAAGGCCCCATTGAGAATAGGTTCTCCCCCTCAAATCAGCTTTGTCTTCAGGGAAAACTCCTACACTCATGTTTTCAACTCAATCCTTTACAGGTGGTCCTCACCCCCTGCTTCTCCTTCTGTTTGCTTCCTCTTCTATACTGTAAAGCATCTCCTTTCACTAACACCCTCTGTGGCCCCCCACTTTGCTTCTAGAATTTATCTTCACTAGAACTTGAGAGCCATCTCCCTGCTTCCATATTCTGATCTTTCATTTCCTAAAAAGACTCAATTATTTCAGACAAGCTATTTTTAGGAGCTGTCGGTAAGGGCTAATCAATCATCACTCTTCTAATTGAACTGCTTAGCTAAGCAATTGTGTACAATTGGGGGGCAGAAAAAGCTGTCCATTAAAGTACTGTTCTTTCTCCCCAAATTCCTTCCTCAAACCTTCCCTTATGCTCAGTCCAGCACTTTGACTAACCTCTCCATTAAGTACATCACACTTAAAAGTTCTAGAGGACTCTGTGTATCCCTGAGGAAATACCTTACATTTTCCTATTTCAGAGTACTCTCTTTGTAAAAGACATTCAAGGATCTAGTACTAGCAAGATGGCAGAACAAGAGAAACCTCTTGCTACAAATTTCTAGAAAACTAAAGTACAGGAATGCATTTTCAAATAGATTTTAAAATATACATTGCTAAACTTGCAAAATATGAAAGGAATCTCCCAGGAAGACATGAAAAACATAAAACCAAGCATGTGAGCCAAAACTGCAGCTATCCCACGGACAGTGATTAGTCCAGACAACCCAGAGGATTTAATGAATGGGTTTTAATGTCCATTCAAGAGCAAGAGATACAGTCTTAGGAGCGTAAGTGAACAGAAGTTGAAACTAAAACTCTGCATTAAGCTGGAACACTTGAAAGACTACACACCCTGAGTTAAACAATGAACTGCAGAAAAATCAACTCTGCAGCAAAAGGAGATAATGAGGAAACTTCTATCTGGGTGAATGAAAAGCAAAACCCTGAGAAATCAAAAGCCAGCATGGCGTGTTACATGGATTTACAAGCTGAATTCCACACTGTATGTTCAGGAGGGTTTAGAAACCCTTAAGCCAAAAAAAATCAATGTGGAAACTAGTCCCAGTAACTTTCCTGGGTCAAGTAAGAGAACAAATAGAAACCCTCTATGAGGCACTCTCATGACTCTGACTTCCCGCATTCCCCTAGGAAAAAGAAGCATCATTAGACATGAGCTTGCAATCAGAACTTTTTAATCAGGTAAGGAAACCATTCACTATATGGAAAAGTTAGTTGATACAACAAACTGGAGAATTAGACCACTACAGCTTGAAGTAATAGACAATGTATATAAAGAAAGAAATACGATACAATAAAAAAAATATTAAGAGGCAAATTCAATTTCTTGTAACAAAAATGAAATCGTTAAAATTAAAGGCAACAGGTAAATTAACTATTAGGTTAGACACAACTAAGGGAAGCATTAGTGAACAGGTAGACATATATGAGGGAATCTCCCCAGTATACAGCCAGAGAGATAAAGAGATGGAAAATATAAATTTAAAAGACAGGTAAAACAGATTGCAAAATCCAAAATATATCTCATGGGAGTTCTAGAAAGAGAGAAAGGAGAGAAAGTGGAGAGAGAGTATTTTAAGAGCTAAAGGATAAATTTTCCAGTATTAATGAAAGGTATAAATCCTTCAATGACTCTGGGAAACAAATTGAGGGCTTTAGAGGGGAGGCGGGTGGGAGATCGGGATAGGCCGGTGATGGGTATTAAGGAGGGCACGTATTGCTGGTGCGCTGGGTGTTATACGCAAGTAATGAATCATGGAACTTTACATCAAAAACTTGGGATGTACTGTATGGTGACTAACATAACATAATAGAAAATTACTATTAAAAAAAGAAATGCCAAAAAAAATAAAATAAAATAAAAATAAATCCTTCAATGAGTTCTAAGGATGAACAAAAATAAACACAACCTATACACATTCCAGTGAAATATCAAAAGATCTAAAATTATAAAGAGAAATTCCTAAAAGCATCCTGAGAAAAAAGATTATCTACAAGAAACAACAATTTGATTACCAGCTATAATCACAGAGACCAGAAGATAATGGATTAATATCTTACAGTATTAAAAATACTCAGCTAAATTACTTCTCAAAATTGAGGTTAAAATAAAGGCTTTCTCAGAAAAATAAAGAAAAGTTTACTACTCAGGTTCAGGTGAAATAAGTACTATACACTATCCCTCAAGCAGGAAATTTAGATGGAAGAGAAGAATGGCTTGCAAGAAAATGGCACAATGAACAAAAGATAATGGTAAGTAGTATGGGGACAGATCTACAATAAAGATAAATGATTAGGTAGATAGAAGATTAGATAGGTAGATAGATGGGTAGATAGGTAGATAGATTGTTTAATTCTGAATATGCACACACATGATAGAGCTAGAGCACTAGACAACAGGCCAGGTAAGGTAGGAAGGGTGATCGGAGAGAAGGTATCCGCAGGAGGAGGACAGCCTTGCAGATAAGCAAGTGAGGGAAGGTATGTGACTAGGATATCTACTAAAACTGTTTCTATTCAATATTGTAAGCGAAGTACTAGTCAATGTAATCAACAAAGTAAAAAGAAGGAAAAGACATATAGACTGAAAAGGAAAAAGCAACACTGTCATTATTCACTGTTGGTGCTGTTTACATACCAAATAGAAGAGAGCCAAGAGAAAAAACAAATCCAAAATAATAAAGAGTTCTCCAGGGATGCTGGATATGAAATCAATATACAAACACACAGGTTCTCATACAATTATAGCAAAGAATCAGAAAATACAAGGATAGGTAGATACCATGCAATAGCATCAAAACTACATAGTGTGTAAAAACACAATTTAATAAAAGACATGCAATAAAATATGTAGAGAAAAAAATTTAAACTCTCTTGAGGGATTTTAAGGAAGATCTAAGCATAGGAAGAAATACGTCATGTTGGGACATGGAAAAATGAAAGAGCTTAAAGATAGCATTTCTCTCCCAAAGTTCAGTTACAATCAAGATCCCATTTTTTAAATGAAATGTGGCAAGCTGATCCTAAAAGTTATATGGGTGAACAAAGGGCCAATACGCAAGATAATTTGGCAGAGGTGTGGGGAGAATTTACCCTAATGCATCAGAACTACACAGCTATAAAAACTAAATTATTGAGACACGGCCGAAGGGAATATACAATTGGATCACTGGAATAAAATAAGGTGCCCAGAAACAGTGGAAACCTATTGACTATCTACTAAATGGTATTGTAGCAAAGGACTAATCATAGGGGGGACAAAAGATGAAATTTGGGCCTACCTCACACTATATAAAAAAATTAATTATGGATGGATTGAAAGAGCCAAATATGATAAGCAAAACTGAAAAAAGAAGTTTAATACAAATAAGTTCTTTTTTATCTCAGTATGTGGGAAGAATTTTTAAACAAGACAAAAATCGGCTAAAATCATTAAAAAAAAGCAGATAAATTTTACCACACTAAAATTAATAACTCTGAGTGACAAACAGCACCATAAACAAAGTGAAAAAGGCAAGCCATTTGAGGGAGAAGATATTTACAACCCATACATCATATCTAGAATATTCACAGGAACCCTAACAAATCAAACGAAGAAACACAAACTACCTAACAGAAATACAGGAAAAGATATGAAACTACAATTCACGTAAGAAGAAATCCAAATGGCCAATAAACATATGTTACATGCTCAATGTCATTAGTAATAGGAAAATGCAATTAACGCAATAATTGGATTTCATTTCACACACATCAGATAGTCAAACTTTACTAATTCTGATTGTCTGAAGTGTTGTGGAAGACATACAGAAATGGGGACTGCAAATGGCAGGTGTACAGATGGGAGTCACTTTGGAAAGCAGTGTGGTGTGCATTCCAAAACAATAATTTCACTTTAAGACATCTACCCTAGAGAAAATCTTACATCCTTGACCAAGGAGACATGGGCAAGGATGATCATTTACAGTAGGCAAAAGAATTGGAGCAGCCTGGCTCCCTTCAGAAGGGGAGTAAGTGAATAACCTTCAATTTATTCATACAATGTAGTTCTATGCAGACAGTGAGATAATGAAACAAGTGTGCATGTAATAACACTGGTTAATCTTAAAAATTAATGTTCATTTTGCTGCAAAAGGACACATTTCATGTATCATTTATGTAAAATTTTAAAACTCACAAAAAATCATATACATACTTTATTAATACATACATATGTTGTAAAATAACAAAAATGCACAGGGTAATGAAATTTTAATTTCAAAGGAGTGGTGACTTGTGGAGAGAGGGATAAGGGATGGGGGTGCATAAATGCACCTGTAATATTTCATTCCTTTAGAAATGGGAGCTAAATGAGACAAATAGGACAAATACTATGATCTATTTAATCTTAATGGTGGTATACAGGTGTTTCTTAATTGTTTTTTATACTAAATGCTTGATACATCATAATTCAAATAAATGTTTAAGAGAGATTCAGGAGATATTCTTACTAATTAAAGCACATGGAGCTGGCAAAGATGAGGGCAAAATCTCATCCACCACTGGCAAGGGATATAACTAGTACCAACTCTCCTGAGGGAGACCAGGCAATGCTTCTAAAGAGTCATAAATACATGCATAGCCTTTGCCCCAATAATTCCAATTCTAAAAATTTGTCCTTATGAGATCACTGAATTTGCACACAAAGATGCATTTGTAAAATTGCCCATTGGACTGTTAATTTGAATATTAAAAACTACAATCCTAATTAATAATAAGGCACTGGTTAACATATTATAATGTAGTCATATAATGGAGTATTTTACAATTACTAAAAATCATATGCTAAAATAAATCATGTGGTAATATAATATTTATTTAATGGCAGGAAACTGTCCACAACATACTATTAACTAGTAAAGCAGGTTACAAAAGCAGTATGTGCTGACCATAATCCCCATTTAATGTAATAAAACTGTAGATAGGTATATAGATGTAATTGTACACATGCACATGTGGGAGGGGGTGAGAAACCCAGAAGAAATAGTTATCCAATGTTAGTGATTAATTTGACATGATGGAATTACAGATTAGATTTTCTTCTGTGTGCTTTTTCATATTTTATAAAATAAATATAAAATACTTCTATAATTTCAAAAACACACATTGTATCTAAGATGGGTCCAAGTTTCCTAACAGTTGTTCACATCAGCCAGTGTTAACACCTGATAATTTATTCTGTAAGAGCTGGCGTATTTTTAGTTGACCAAGTGAAGAAGACAGCAAGGGGAAAACGGCCTTAGCATTTGACTGCAAAGGCACAACTGCCTGAAGTATTAGAATCTTCCATCCATAAAATGGATTGAACAACACTTGTCTCAAACTATCTCACAGGGGCACCATCCCAGTAATTCATAGATAGATGCTGCTTTGAGCCTCTCAAAAGAAAGGGCTGGGTTCCAGCCTCCTGAATGTCTCCAGAAGAATAGTTGGTAAGGATCTATTATCCCCCTTTAATGGCACAAACTCCAGAATCTCCAGGGTCAACCATGGAAGGAGCTCTGCCTGATGAGGGCCAAGGCTGAACTGAATTTCATCTTTCTCGGGGTTTATTTATCATGGGTGTCGGGTAGTCAGAGGATAGAGAGAGCATGTATCAAGCACTTTATACATCTAAATCATTTAATTCTCACAAGTCTGACCAGTTGGCGTTATTAATCTTCACATTATAGATAAGAAATAAGGCATATAACTAGGAACTGCTCAGTCTGAAATTGAAACCCAGAGCTATCTGAATCCAAGATTCAGTCTGGTCTTATTGAGCTAAATTACTTTTCATTAATGGAAGCAGTATTTCCTTAAATTTTCAGCCACGGAGCTTTCCCTGCAAAAGAAATACTACTGTAATTGTAAATTAATTAAACAGATAAAGGCAGAAGGCTACTCTGAGTCAGCTGAGGGTGGGAAACCCAAACTCTTTTCCCCTGAGCAAGGAACAGTTTGAATAATGCTGACCACACGTTATGGGAAAGGTCCTCAGTTCACCCTGACGATGTTTAAGGGGAAGCCTCTCTATTTCAACGTAGATGAAGGTCCGTATCTGTCATCTTGCTGAACCAGGTATTTGAGTTCCAAGCATAAAGGCAGCTGTGCAGGGGTGAGACCATTACTGAGAGCAACTGGCCCACTACCCAGCATTGTGTCAGTGCTGCCTTGCCTTATGACTGCCCCTGTCACGGACGCACATGCTCATGACCTCCACTGCTCCCAGCTCATTTGGGCTATCACTCATCTCTCACCTGAACCATGGAAAAAGCCTCCCTGCTGCACATCCTGCTTCCACTCCTGCCTCCCTTCACACTATTCTCCCAGAGTCATCTTTTTAAAAAGTAAGTCAGATCAACAATCCCCTGTTTAATACTCTCTAACCACCTCCCCTAATTCTCAGAAAGAAATGTCCTACAAAACTGACTTCACCTAATGCCTGCCTATTTGTCTTAGCCTGGCTTCCCAGGAAGCAGAGCCTGAGGCAGGAGTTTAGATGCCTTTATTACAGTGTGCAATCACATGAAAGCAGGAGTGGGGGGAAAGGGAAGTAAGGCTGGGGACAAGGGAGAGCCAATACAAGTATGTATTACCAAGCTGGCCCACAAAAAGCTCAAGTAACTGCATTTTGGGACAGTCCATCAGAGGAAAACAAAAAAATTTATCTGCAGGGGCGCCTGGGTGGCACAGCGGTTAAGCGTCTGCCTTCGGCTCAGGGCGTGATCCTGACGTTATGGGATCGAGCCCCACATCAGGCTCCTCTGCTATGAGCCTGCTTCTTCCTCTCCCACTCCCCCTGCTTGTGTTCCCTCTCTCTCGCTGGCTGTCTCTCTGTCAAATAAATAAATAAAATCTTTAAAAAAAAAATTTATCTGCTGACTCTCCTATTGGTCAAAAGTTCATCACTCAGGGAGTTAATTTCTTTCTCCAACTTGCAGCTGCCCAAGAGAGTCCTGAGTATCTCACGGGTCAGTGTCAACAGGGAAGGAAGCTCCAGGGTAAAAGGTGGGAGATGCGAAGTATGAAGTGAGGGGCTGTCGGGTTTTACATGCATGGAATTGGTCAGTCACTGCAGTGGTGGCTGGGCTCAACAAATGGCCAAAATTCCCAGAGACAGGTGAGGCCAAGAGGCTCTGATGTGGCCCATGTATGACCCAATGACCTTCTGATATGACCATACCTTCTACCTCCCTCTAACTCCCTCATTCCACTCATACTGACATTGATATTTCTCAAACACACAAGCTAGCTTCTGCCTTAGGGCCTCTAAGCTCGTTATTTCCTCTGCTAGAAATGTTCTTCCCACATCTTCACATTGTGGCTAATTCCCGGTGCCCTGATCTCAAGTTAACATGCTACCTTGTCAGAGGCCTTCCTGGATCACCCACCCAGACACCCTCTATGACATCACCCTTTTTTAATCTTCCACTTTTCACTATCTGGCATGTTCTCATTTATTCATTGTTGATCTGTCTCAAAAGAATGTAAACTACATGAGAGCAGAGACTGTCAATATCGTTCACTGCTATATCCCCATAGTTCAATCAGTACAAAGTGGTAGTAGGTTCTCAATTATTTCTTGAATATCTGTGGAATAAATGGATAAATGGATGGCTATAGACGGATAAATGGGTGGATGGACATGTAAATAAATTATTTAAAAAGTATCTCACCTTGTGAAAAACCGAGAGAAAGTCGGGGTGCAAGCTAAAAAAGCTAACATGTGGTCATGCAAGGCACGGAAATCACAGGATCCTCAGAAGTGAAGTCAAGAGTCAATATGAATATGTCTGTGTTCACGGGAGGGAACATCCCAGATGGGTTGCTTAGCTCAGAAGTCAAGGGCCCACGACACCTCAGATTATGCACATTTCTTAGAAGTGGCTTTTCACAGGCTAAATCCTGGCTCTCTGTCTGCTGTCTCCTTTTCTCTTCCTAGCCATGGATGGGACAAATCACTTCTGGCTATTCCTAACAACAACAAATGTTACTATTGTTTCTTCCCCAGATTTTGCCTTTTGGTAGGCATAGCTTGTGGGCACTTTAGGGAGCTGGGAGCAAGGGTGGGGAGACAAGGAGGGGCCTTGGGGCACACAAAGCTCCAGGAGCACCAGCCCAGGATCACCTGTGTCTTCTGCTCCCATGCTTTGCCAGCAGGACACCGCCAGCTATCTGGAGACCCCTAGCCAGCTACCATGGCAACGAGAGGACAAACTGAGGCTTGAGAGAATTATGACACACAGCTTAAAAGAGCAGTTTAAAGAACAGAAACAGGCTTTCTGGTAAATGGCTGAAAAGGCAGAGAAAGGCAGCTAGAGGAGTAAGTGGAGGAGGGCATCTGGTCCCTTGGGGGGAGCCAGCTCACAGGCCCAGATGAACCCACACCACGTCCAGAACCTACATGGGGTGTCATCCCTACCCAGTCCCAACTTTGAGATTCCTTTTTCCATCCCTAGCCCATCTCCCCTGCATGTCCCTTCCTCCAGCCTCCCTCGGAAACCTCTTTTCCCGTTGCAGGAACATATCAAGTCTTAGCGTACCACCAGTTATTCATCTTTCTGTCATCCACAAACCATGTTGAGCTGAGGCATTTCTCCTATTCCTGGCCTCAGACATTTGTTCCACTTACTGTATATGCTTGATTCCTTATAGGTGAGCCATTGAATACTTGGGCTGAGTCAGCACCAGGCTGTGGGCTTGCAGGGAACGTGCCCTTTGTGCATATTCCCCTAGGGAGCAGTGATATGCCTAGCCCTGTGAAGCCCACTAGGCCTCCCCTGTAGAGGTTGCCTGTGCTGTTAGCACCAAGTGAGACCAGTTGCAGTAATACCTGTGACTCTCATCCATGCCCTCCCGTCCAATTCTGGAGTCCTTCACCTGGTAAGGAAGAGTGTCCCTTGGCTGGCAGCTACTCCCCATCCCGGGTTGCCTAGTAGCTCACCCAATCTCCAGGGCATCTCCCCAAAGCCCTCTACCCACCAAATTCATCTTCCTTCCCTGCCTTTTAGTAGACGAGCTAACTCAAGACCCCCTGACTCGTCCCTGCCGTCTCTGAATTCTCCTCCAGGCAGTCTTGAAGATTACAATTACAATTTTTCCGTTTTCAAACCTCTGGGGAAAGACAGGTGGAGGAGGAAGGGAGAAAAAAGTCTCCACCTCCAGCTGTCACATCCCACGGCCCCACAGCTAATACTGCAGGTAAATATTAGCTCCCGTTGGAGTTGAAGAATACCAGAGAAAGTGTGAGAGAGAGGGAGAGGGGAGAGGGTGAATATGAATTTCTGCTGCTTAGCACCTTCCTGGCAGCGTGGGAAGCTGGTTGAATAAGCAAAACATGGGCTCTCAACTCCAGGCACATAAATAAGCTCAAACAGATTCACTGCTTTTAGCAGCCCATGAGGGAGCCCTAAAGAAGGATGGCCCCATTGGCTCCTACCCTCTCTGTGCCCTACGGCCACTCAGTTCCTAGAAACAAGGACCTCTCCACCTTGAGAAGGAGTAGGAGGCAGGGAAAGGTGTGAAGACACCAAGCAAAGGAGGTAGAGGTTTGTGCCAAGGGAATACCTCAGATCACACCCAGGCTTATAAAACAAGCATGTCTCTCCTTCACCCTCCGGCTTCTCGTCTATAGAGAAACATGCCTTCCGGTCCAGAAAGTATTGGTCCTGCCAAGATCCAAGTGTATGGTCTCTAAGTTAGTGGTTTCCCTCATCTTGTCTCCCATGGGCTCCTCAGCCTCCTGCCATTTGCCCAGTCCCTCCTGCATTAATTTCAGGCCTTCATGTGAGGCTACACTCCTTTCCATTTCTTTCTCTCCTGTGTTCACTCGGACCTGCAGCAGCACTCCATTCCCTCTATAAAAGTTCTTGATCATGAATATTTCTTGGTTCCAAATGGAGCTGGTCTTTCTCCTCCAGCCTCCCTTTATCTCCCTTCCCATTCCTCAAGTCAACAACTCTGAAACCAAATATTCTCCCTCTCCTGAATAGGCTCTCTTCCCATTGTAGTCAATGGTGACCATTTCAGCCTCAGACTCCCGGGCTTACGCCACTGGTTCCTCACTTTCCACCTAGACACATGTCTTGTTGAGCCTTCTTTCATTCTTTCCAGTCTCCCCCGCAATGCATCCTGCATGCCACTGCTCATTGGGCCCTCCTCAGGAGCTGGGACCAACTCATTTTGGGTGTTGTCCTCAAGGGCATGGCCTAGGTTGTACATCTCAGGACAAAGCCAGAATGAGCATCTGGCATGGGTTGATCTAACCCAAGGAAAAGTCCACACTGTAGTCTAGGATAGAAGCAAAAGGTCGAGACTGAAAATGAGGTATTGCTCACTACATGTGAATGTTCAAGCAAGGTCAAAAATTGGCATGTGAGAGGGCAGGCCAGAACTGGAACACAAGGTGGACTGGGTCACTGACTCATTGCCTGAGGCCAGTAGTTCAAAGACACTGACTATGGTTATTTCAAGGGAGTCAGAGATCTGTTTTTATTGTGGTAACAGCAGGGTGATTTTTTATAGGCACAGTGGTTAAATGGATAAGGCTTCCAAACTTTTCTCCCTATGGCCCGAAATAAACCCTCCAATCTTCCCCAAAGCTCTTCTCACATTATTCCACAAGGGGAAGTCTCCCCATATCTCTCCACTGTAGCAAAGCCTTCCATCCTGCCAACTTGTTATCAGTGTTTATCCTTGTCCTGGGTGCTTTCCCTGAACACTCCACTACTCCATATTTGTTCTTCTCCTTGACTCTAGACATTTGTCCACACCAGTGGTTCCCTTGGTTTTGGGTTTCAAGGATGAGCAAAATTTCAAAGGGAACCAATATAATGTGGCTAACTTTTTATTTTCTAAGTATGGGCTTTCAAAAACAGCCACCACTATTTATACTCCATTATTTAAAAAAAAAAAGAAGAAGAAAAGAAAAGAAAGGGCATTTTAGCACTGTAACATTGGAAGGATATAATCTCAGAAAATCCTATAAAACAAATAAATTTAGCCCTATGAGATAATCACTACTTGCCCTATTTTCCTCATTTCACAGCAAACTGATGAAAATGTTGTCATCAACAAGCACCAACCCATAAATTAGCATTCGGGAACCATAGATCTAGATGTCTCATTTGACACTTAATCATATAGTGCCTTGCATGTTTTGTTCACTTTTCTTTTTCCTCTCATATTGTTTACCCAACTTTTCAACTGCACATGTCTTCCTTACGTGCTAGATAGTAAGACCCTTCAGGTCAAGGTCTGTCTTACATTTCTTTGCATCCCTCATTGTACACATTGTACAATGGAATAAACACCAATAAGTGAATGCCAGGTCAGAGGAGGGAAATACTTAAGGAACCAAAGGTAAGGAGGGAGCTAAGGAATAAAAAAAGATGGGGAGGACAGCACATTTCCACTACCACCTTATACTACATTTATGCTTTGAATCCTTGAATGATGCTGATGAAAACAGATTTGTCTTGATAAATCTGACAGATTCCGGTGGTCCAGCCCAAGGGATCATTAGCTCATGATGCATGAACTAATCTTCCCAAACCCCTGAGCTGTCACCAGTTTTAGGGGCAACCATGTAGAGAAGAAACATTACGCTGGAAGTCAAGACAGGGCTACAGTCTTGCCTTGCCTTCAGGGTGTCATTTAATCTCTTCCAGCCTTAGCTGCCTCTCCTGTTAAATGCCCTTATTTTACATTTGTACCGGAAAATCCTTTCCAACTCAGAATGCTATGATTTTTTTTCATTCCCATTTTATCAGTATATGAACAAGAATAACATACAGAGAAGGTTAATGGGCTTATCTAAGTTCCCCCCAGAGGCTCAGGAGCGGAGCCTGATCTCTAGACTCTCAATCTACCACAGAGCATGGCTATCCTGACCACTTGTAAGACTAAAGGCTAACACCTGAGCTAGGCCACCACAGCCTTGTGAGACTTGTTTCCACTATGAAGCTACTGGATTCATAGTAAAAGGAATGAGGCACTATTTACTGTACCTATAAGCCAAGTACTTTCCCTGCACCATCTCCCATACTCTCAACAACCCAGAAAGGTAGGTATGAGTTCCCTTTTGCACAAAAAGAAAACTGGGGCAAGAGAAGTTAAGCAACCAACAGAGTGGAAAAGGACAGCAGGGACTTGAATCCGGGTATCTGACGCCAGAGCCTATGTTCTCCCAGCAGCGGATCTGCTGGGTGAGCTGCCCCAGAGTGTGGTCCCTCCATAGCTTCAGTCTGTTATGGGCTAAGAAGTCAAAACTACTAGCGGTCATGTGAATCTTCAAAAACACACAATTGAAATACCTTGAATTATGGGGCACCTGGGTGGCTTAGTTGTTAAGCGTCGTCCTTTGGCTCAGGTCATGATCCCAACGTTCTGGGATCAAGCCCCACATCAGGCTCCCTGCTCAGCGGGAAGCCTGCTTCTCCCTCTCCCATGCCCCCTGCTTGTGTTCCCTCTCTCGCTACCTATCTCTCTGTCAAATAAATAAATAAAATCTTAAAAAAAAAACCTAGAATTTGCCCCAGTGTGAGAATTCCACTTGAGTCCAGATCCCCCCCACCATCAAACCCACCAGCATTTGAAACTGATTTACCAGTGTCAGTCCTCTTTTGCAGGACCTTTCCTGCTCTCGGTCTCCAGTGGAACTCTGCCTTCAACCCCCACACTTCTGGAGTAGGATATAAAAGGGTCACCTGTCATATCACCCACATTCAAATTGGGAACCTAGAAGTAGTCTGTTTCCTCCCATTTTCAGGCCATCCTCAGCACTTACCCTATCCACCCCTCCCTGCTTCTCCTTGTATTATTTAAGTGTATGCTGGGATCATAACCTCCTTTGAGGGCAGAAATCATTCCTTAAAATCGGTGTAACCTCTACAGAGACTACAACTGAGTTTTGCACCTACTCTATACGTGCTCAATGTGTGTTTGAGAAAAAGAAAAATGCGTAGGCCTGTATTTCACAAATTGTGAGTTAGAAAGTTGCCACTAAATTCTAGGCAGTTCTCAGAAAGGGAAACCAGAGAAATACTAACTCTTAATTTTGCTGTATGATTAGGAAGTAAAATGATTTTCTTTGCCTCTGGGCCCTTTCTCTCTACCCTCTAACTCATAACTACAGAAGCATCAAGGCAAAATGCAGCCTTTTAAAGAACGTTTTAATGGAAACCAGCTTGTTTTAATGAAGATACAATTTCTGAGAATAAAGGAGTTGGTACATTGAGATGCTTGAGATGCAATGGTTTCAGGAAAACACTGCCACAAAGGTCCAAATATAAGTCCATCAAGAGTTGAAGATACTAAAAGTGGCCAGCCACAATGCACATCCAGGAAAGAATCCAAATGGTAAATTTTTATATTCACTCTTACAGTGTCTGGACTGCCAGGAATCCACAGGAGGGGGGTGGAAGACAGCCATCCTGCTGAGAAGAACGGGCACCAGAGAGCACGGTCCAGACAGAAGAGGCTGGAGCTGGAGCTGAAGGGTTAGGGTTAAAACAAAAGGTGTGGCTTGCTAGGTCATGTGTGTGATCAATAAAAGAACCAACACCAACTATGGAGGATGGTTTAGTCAGGCCTAACTAGAAAAGTCTTGGAGACAGGATAGGTTTCCCCCACTGGGAAATGCTTTCCCGGGAGAAAATGTCCTAAGAAGGCTGATCAGGAAAACGGACTAAACTAACTGGCTGAGGTAGGCTAGGAGCCAAGCCCTGCTTCCCGGATGCTTCCCAACACGGGCGACCCAATGCAGTCCCTTAAGTGTGCCAAGGAATATGGTTTGCAGACCACTGGAGAAGCATTAAGCTACTAACTTTTGGATCTAAAGACCCAGATTTGAAGTCTGGTTCCATAACACCTGAGGCAACTCCAAACTTTTCCATGTCTCAGCTCCTTAGCAACATCCTCTCTATCTTACCTGCTGAAGGGATACAATGAGGAAACATATATCAAAGGGTCTTGTAAACTCCAAAGTGCCATAAAGAAGCATTTCCTTTTATGAAGACCCTTTCCCGCTTATTCAATTATCTAGGCTCTGACAGGGAACTCAGAAGTCATCTAGTCCCAAGGAACAACCTTACTATTGAGGATTCCGACAAAGGCAAATTGATTGGCTAAGCCCTCGGCTGACCTTAACCATCAACAGACTGAGGAAGATCCTTCCCCACTGGGGTCTCTGGGCCACGTTGTGGGACAGAACTACTTACTGGGGGACAGAGCTGCTCATCAGCTCTTCAGTTCTCACATGTGGTGAGCAGGGTCCTTTCCAAAGGGCAGGATTTATCTTGCCCACCCCAATTGGAGCAGCACTTCTCTAGGGCAGCAACCTTGTCAGACTTCTTTGGCATTCTTCTCAGTCCTTAGAGTTCTACTGGTTGCTTCATGCCCCTGCTTAAAATAGTTTATTGGCTCCTCACTTCCTATATGGTCAAGTCCAAATTCCTTAGCCCTAGGCCCTCTCTTCTTATTCTGTACACTCTTCCTGAAGACTCTCGGCCACTCCAAGGCTTCAACTTTCAGGCTCATGACTTGAAATAGAGTATTCATAGCCACAACCTCCCTTTCTCCTGAGCTCTTAACTTTTTAAAATCAACTGCCTGCAGGACACCCAGCTGTCTCCAAGGAGAGATGTTTAAAAAGTTGAACTGGGATGGCAAGGGCACTAACCAGTCAGAATAGGAGATGTCCTGCCACGCTGCACATTACCCACCTCTCCAGATCTCAGGAAGGCCTTAGTGACTGGGCAAGTTAGATCAAGCAAGACAGTGAAAGGAGAACACGAATGCGGGGCTTCTCAGTGCAGTGGTTCTTCACCAACAGTATAGAGGTATTATATTTCAATAATCAACCCAGCCACACGAATCGGGACCAATTCAAACTCAATCCTGGCTATCCCACAGCCCCTCACATCCAACATATCCCTGCTACATTCATCTTTCCCACCCTAGCCTCCCACACCTGCTCTGCCTTTTATGTCCCTGAAGCGATAAATGGCTCTACTATCCATCCAGTAGCCTGAGGCAGAAATCTGGGTATTCTTGCTGCCACCTCCTCTCCCTGAACCCCACTGAATCAATCAGCATGTCCTATTCTTTGCAATTCCTAAATAGTTCTCAAATACACCCACTTTCTCCAGCCCAATCTTTAAATCTGGCCACTGCTTTTTTCACTTAAGACTGTTTCAGTGAGTCTCCCTGACTCTGATGCTGCCTCCTCCAAGCCACTCTCCACATCCCAGCTAAAATAATCTTCTTTAAGGCCAAATTTGTTCATGTAACTACTCGTCTATAATTATTCCATTTCTCTGAGGTTAAAGCACAAATATCTTCATGTGGCCTATGTATCATTACATAGTGTTTCAGTTCCTGCTAATCCAATCTCTCTTTACCTCCCACCCATTGTCCTACTGCACACTAGGGTCCCACCCCTAATCCCTGCTTCTAATTCTCACTCACCTACCTCTCTCTGGCCTCTGGGCTTTTGCTCATAGCACTATTCTGTTTAGAGCTCTTCTTTACTTCTTCTCGAAACCCCAACTTTCTCTCTCTCTCTGTGTGTGTGTGTGTGTGTGTGTGTGTGTGTGTGTGTGTGTCCTCCCTCATCTATCTGAACGTCTCCAATTTGTCTTCAGGTCTAGTGTGTACGTCAATTCCTTAAGAAAGCCTTTCCTGTCCACCCACTGCCAAGACTGGGCTGGGCGCTCTCCTATGTGCCCCCATAATACCCTCTACTTCCCTGCCTCCTATTACATTTATAATACTCTATTGTATTTGCCTTTTTAATTGAGGGAGAGGTCTGTCATGATTTATCTTTGAATATCCAAAGTAGAGGTTTAATCAGCATTTGTTGAAATGAAACAAAGGAGCCCGCACCCCAGCACCTTCACCCCCAGGTGATTCGTGGGTAGGAATTGGTCACCAACAGAAAGAGGCCCCCAGTGTCTCCTTGCCCGGGCTCCTGCCCTTCTGGAGGCAAAAAGAAAGATGCTGACACGAGTTCATGCAACACTCCTGACTCCCTGTACAGAAGCTGAGAGGGAGAAGAGATTCGGGGAGACATTATAAATTCCTCAGCAGCCAGGACCCAAAAGCAAGTTAGCAACTTGTAATCCTGATCTGTCAGAGTTGCTTTAATCAACATGCAAAGACAGAATCATGGTGCCCTGCCAGCCTGTCAGAGCAGCACCAAAATTGGAAGAGAAAAACAAGAAGACTGAGGCAGGACATAAGCTGATCACATTATTTAAAGTGTGTACGTGAGTGGACATATGTGTGTACCGGAGATGGAAATAGGTCTGGCCCCCTGAGCTGTAACTGTGACGGGCATCTCAGGGGTGGGACCACGTCGCTCTGAGGATCTTACTAACTGATGCAGAAACCAAAGAACTTGGACTTGAACTGTGAGCTTCCAAAATGCCACAGCACCAAGAGTCTACCCATATCTGAACCAAGTGCAGCTGCAGGACATCAACGATCACATAGCAGCAGGGGAAGGGGGTGTTTTACAGACCTGAAGGCCTCCAGATGTGACCCTGTCAACAGCCACCCCAGACCTGGAAGGCCCTGTTGCCCCACCCTGTCTCCTTTGTTCCCACAATTCCTGGAAGGTTCTCCCCTGCAGAGCTCCTGCAGCCCAGACACCTGTGGTAAGGCCACCCCAGGCTCTCGGTTCCGGTCCACTGAAAAAACAGGTGCCTCTTGCTGGAGGCCAGCCTCTTGCAAGCCCCCAGGTGAGCTGAGATGAGCAGAACAGAGGAGGAGCTTCAAGCAGCTTTCCAACACCTAAGGTTGGGCACTACAGGGACAAGATACCACTCAACTAACTCTGAGCTTGTCCCAGCCAAAGGCCCTGACACAGAGTTTCCTCACTTCCTCCACTGCCTTTCTTGCCCAGCTCTGAGTAACATAAAATTGGTCCTGCTGTTAGGAGAGACTGAAGTGGGGGGGAAATTGGTGATCTGCTCTCCACCTGAAGCTCAGGCCTCAAACATACTGAAGCTAACCCAGAGAAAACATTTATGCTTAAACAAGCCATCAATTCTGAGGCTCTTGGTTAAAGTTCCAAGAGAAACGATATGATGGGGTACAAAGGGCAGGATTCAGACCTTGGAGTCTTACCCTCATTTACTAACTTTTGGATCTGAGGCAAGTTACTTAATTTCTACAAACCTCAGTTAACTCATAGGCATGATTAGGACAGTACTTACCTTATGTACATAATGCATGTGCAGGTCTAGCATGATGCTTGGCATACAGTAGGTGCTCAATAAACATTCTTTCCCCTCCTCCCTAGCGTAACCTCTAGAATTTAAATTAAATGAATTGTGGACTTTGTCAAGAAACTGTATGTGGTAGGCAGGATAATACCCCTCCCAGATATGTCCACGTCCTGATCCCCAGGACCTGTAAATTGAGAGAATTAAGGTTGTGCATGGAATGACAGTTGCTACTCAGCTGACCTTAAAATGGAGAGATTATCTCTGTCAAATAAATAAATAAAATCTTAAAAAAAAAAAAAAAGACAGGGGCGCCTGGGTGGCTCAGTCGTTAAAATGGAGAGATTATCCTGGGTTATCACGATCTCATCTACCTATTTACATGATCTCTAATCTAATCACATGAGCTTTTAAAAGTAGAAGAGGAAGGCAAAAAAGTGGGCGAGCAATATACCATGAGAAAATTTCCCTCCACTCTTGCCAGGTTAGAAGATGGAGGAAGGAGGTCACAAGTCAGAGAATGCAGCAGCCTCTAGAAGGGGATGCCACTCTGGTTACAACAAGCAAGAGAATGGAGACCACAACCCGACAGCTGCAAAGAAACTAATTCTGCCAACAACCAGAAAGACCAGGAAACAAATTCTCCCCTAGAGCCTCCAGAAGGGAACATGCTGCTGACACCTTGATTTTAGTCCAGTGAGACCCATACCAGACTTCTGCTGCACAGGACTGGAGGATAATAAATCTGTGGGTTTTTTAAGGTATTAAACTCGCAGGAATTTGTCATTGCAGCAATAGAAAAATTGAAACACTATACTATGTATAGTTAGATCTAACGTTTTAATAGAGCTCTATTTTGATAGGGAAAAAAATCCCAAAATAAAATAACAATCGGGTTTGTTTGGTTTGGTTTTTTACTCAGTTAACCACTCCTAAAGAAGCCAGGATATTCTGGATATTTGAGCCCTGGGCCTCTAATACAGGCCACTTCCTCCTGGTGTCCACTATGGAAATAAAGCACAACATCTGGCAAGAACTTGACAGCCTTGGGAGAAGAGCCTTCCCAAACCACCCGTCAATGCAGGATAACATCACAAGCTTAAAAGGCAATGGACCAGATTCTTCTGGGATTAAGAAAGGCTCCAACGGGTGCAGTTCCAAAGAACAACACTTTAGGAATGGTGTGATTTGGAGAGAGGAAATAAACTAGATGTCACATGGGTACCTGGATTTAAGATTGATCCAGTAGGTGCCACAGCCCCACCAGCCACCAGAAGAGATTTCTGGGTAACATGTATGACACAAATGTCATGATATGTCCCACCATGTTAGAATGTGCTCTGCAACTAAATGACAGGATGCAAGGTCTTCGAGGGACATGCTGCCAAAGAATGATGAGAGTGAGCAGAGAGAGCACCAGGACCCAGACAAATTCTTCATTGTCCGCCCTGAGTACCTCTAGATTCAGAGAGCCCAAGCCAAGAAGCTGTAAACATTAATTCAGCATGGCCTTGGATCATCTTATTAAATGCCTCTGCATCTCTGTATAGTGCATTAGCCACCCGAACGCCAAGAACAAGGCGCTGATGGCAGTAACTCCAAGCATCGCGCGCGGACGGGAGCCTGCGGCCCCCATAATAAAACAGCGGTCTTCTGTATTAATTAGATTGTTTATAATAGCTTTATCCATTAGGCCCACTGTATTCTGACGTGCTCAGAATGCAATACTTGGCATCAAGCAATCCTGGGCGCTTCGGCTAAGACTCACTGCCTCCTCTATTGTGGGCCAAAGCAGGATCTAGACTGTGCTTCACAGCCCGAGGCCCCTGTGTGGTCACCTCACAGAGGCTGGAAGACCCCAGACTGGCCCTTGCTACATGTCTCTCCCAGTCCTGGAAGTCCCCCCCCAAAGAACACCACAGTTTAGTAAAGTAATTAAGACTGTCCCATGCCCCAGACTCTGAGATCAGCCCTGCTGGTGGGCATAGAAGGAGTCGGTCTAGAAACAGGGTACTATTTTACCTTGAGAACAAACTGCCAGGTGGGATCCAAGAGGGCTCAGGGACAGTCATTTGCAGAAAGAAGAGGCATGTCTCCTTAGAGTCTTCTTCCTCCATGAAAGCTGGGGGGTGCTCAGTGTGGTGGGCTGTGACTGCAGTCACCTCAACAAACTGGGGTGGCTGAGGATTCTCTTTGAGCCAGTGGGAATTCAGGAGCCACAGGCAAAGATACGAAGATGCCTTCCCTACTCTGATAGCTCCCTTTTTGAAAGCTGAATGATCCTTGCTGCATAAACAACTAATTCAGCAAGTACAGTGAGGCTGAGACCAGATGTGTCAAATGCTATGATTTTTAACTCTCTAACTTGGAATGTTTGGAATGCTCTCCACTGCCACCTCTATGTCAGGCCTATCCCTTTGGCTCCAGGACGGCAGGGCCCCTGTATGGCGTACCACCTGTGGTACCACACACCTCTGGTGTCTGTCAAGCCCCGGGCAGGTGTGCAACAGACATGTGGGTGGGCTGAGAAGAACTCACCCACCAGCCAGTCCCACAAAGAACTTCCTCCAGCCAGAGATCTGCTGCCATTCTTCATCCTCACTGCCATCCTTCATCCTGACCACCCATCCTTTATCCTCTCTTGCCCTGGAGTCTAGAAGCAGGAGCAGGTGAAATTGCTTCAAGGCTTTAAGTCCTCTGAAGTATTCATATCCTCTTCACATTGGGTTAAACTTGTGCTAAACACAGAAGAGGCACTCAGAAATTGTGTTGAATAGAAAATACAGGGGCAAAAACCAATCTTGGGTTAGAGATGATGTGTTATATTTTTATCTTTTTTTTAAGTTTATAAAAGAAGTAAACATACAATCCCTAAAGACTAAGTGCCCCAGTGCATATAAAAAAATGAATCAGTCAGTGCTTGGGAACAGAAGGATAAATAAGTCATTTTTCCTGCCTTCAGGGAATTCAAAGTCAGGAAAGGACTGAGCCAGGAAAACAACTGTAGGAGAGCCGATCAGGAGGATAGTCCAAGTGCATGACTCCTTTTCTTTCCCTCCGGCCTGTTTGTCTTACCTTGTTTTGTTTAAGAATACACCTACAACTAGCAGTGGAAAACAAAAATGCCATCAGCAAGAAATTTCTAAAAGACCAAAAGCCAGTGGATACACATTGACAGAGACCCCAGAGGTGGGAGCAGTTCCAGGGGCTCCAAGCAGAGTCAATGGTCTCAGGAACACTCATGGCGGGGAGCTATGGAATTACTTCTGAGCTCTTCAGCCAGCCACTCCCATCTCCCCCACTGGGGCTGACCCCCCAGCAGATGATCCAAGGCCAAAGCAAGGAGCACATCTGCTAGGGCCAGATAGGTGGGACAGCATCCCAAGGTGATAGCATGGAAGCCCTACATTCCGAACATAGAGCATTTTCCCTAAACTATTTTCCTCCCTCCGCATCTCAAATCTGTTTCTGTTCCAGAATTCTCCATCTCATTTTACCCTTTTGCTGTAGCCAAAATTCCTCTCTTTCCCTCTCTTTCCAGGGAATCACCAAGTCCTAGAATTCTACCTTCCAGTGTCTCATAGAAGTCTCCTCCTCTCTTTCCCCACTGGCCTTCCTGGAGCATAAGCCTTCTCTTTGAACGGCCGCTTTCTTCATGCTCTCCCACATGAAACAACATGGAAAAAAATCCTATATGTTTAACAGCATAGTCGTCCCTACAACCGGAGGACAGCAGCTCTGCTGGGTGAATACTTTGATAAGCCACTCGGGCACTTGCTGGAATAACTGCAGATGCTCACTGGATTGCTATCAAAGGAAGTCGGCTCAACTAACTGCACAGATTCATTCCACTTGGCTGGCCTGCGCACTTCATTCACAGTGGACAATGAACTGCTTGGAGCAATGGAGGGAGGACCAAGGGGTCAAAGGAAAAGAGGGAGAGAAAACAGAAGAACCAACCCTAAAAGTGGAGCTGGGGGGGAAAGCATTAGGGAGAACAGAGATGTTAAAAATGCTTCAAGAAATTCCGGAACATTTTTCTAGATGATGTACAATATAAAATGTCTTCCTCATCTGGCCAAGAAAAACTTCAGTAAAAGCTCCACTCCTCATCAGTGTGCTTTGAAGCTAGATTGATTTTGCAGATTCATCAGAGTTCTAAGGCCTGCTTTGAGCTATTTTGGAGGAGCAGGAGGAGAGCTGTCGTATCTGGATCGTATGCACAGTCAGCATTATGCTGCAGTGCAAAGAGGACGGATTCCAGGGATTGACAGGCTTAGGATCAAATCCTATCTCACCACTTACCACTGGAGTGAGCTCTGGAGGCTCACAAAGGCTCAGTTTTCTTATCTATAAAAAAGCGACAAGAATCCCACCCTTACACAGTTTTCATGGGACACCCCATCTCAGAACCTCTTGTCCTCATGAATGTGTAGAGATATGAAGAGACTGGTGGGCCTGCCTACAAAGGCTACCTGCCTCTTTCTAAACCCTCAGCAAACACCCCTTGTACTTTGCCTCAGCAACTGTCTTTGTTTGGAAGTGCCAAGACCCAAAATATGTTTAAGTCATTTTCTCAATCAACTTCAATATCTTAGAGACAAGAAGAGCAAGCACATTTTCCGATCTCTCTCCTGTCAATGGGGAAAATCCAGAGAAGAGACAGCCACGAAGTGTGAGGTCAAGACTGCAGCAATGGGAAAGAGGTGAAAGGCCTGTACTCCAAAAACTATAGAAAATTGATGAAAGAAATTGAAGATGACACAAAGAAATGGAAAGACATTTCATGCTCATGGATTGAAAAACACAAATATCACTAAAATGTCTATACTACTCAAGGCACTCTACACATTTAATGCAATCCCTATCAAAATACCAACAGCATTTTTCATAGAGCTATAACAAACAATCCTAAAATTTGTATGGAACCACAAAAGACCCCAAATAGCCAAAGCAATCTTGAAAAAGGAAAAACAAAGCTGGAGGCATCACAATTCTAGACTTCAAGTTATATTACAAAGTTGTAGTAATCAGAACAGTATGATACTGGCACAAAAAAATAGACACATAGATCAATGCAACAGAACAGAAAACCCAGAAATGAACCCACAATTACATGGTCAGTTAATCTTCGGCAAGGCAGGAAAGAATATCCAATGGGAAAAAGAATGTTTCTTCAACAAATGGTGTTGGGAAAGCTGGATAGCAACATGCAAAAGAATGAAACTGGACCACTTTCTTACACCATATACAAAAATAAACTCAAAATGGATTAAAGCCCAAAATGTGAGACCTGAAACCATAAAAATCCTTGAAGAGACCCCAGGCAATAATTTCTCTATAGCATCACTTTTCTAGATCTGTCTCCTGCGACAAGGGATATGAAAGCCTCCCTCCCCACGTGCCGCAGTGAAACGGGAAGAACCACTGCTATTCTTACAGCCAATTATAGCACATGCCAGAGTCCAAGGTCCGCGTGGTTCTGCGCTGATGGCACTACCTGCAGATGAGAAGACATTGCAACTTCTGTTTCTGGGCTATCGGATGAAATGAATCAAGGCTTCCCTAACTCTCCCCCTTCTTACTTTTGTCATCCTCTCCCAGGCTGTTTTGTGTTCCCTAAACAGATGCTTCCCTACCACTAGCCTCCTTCTCTTGCCCCTTTCCTACTGGGCTGTGCAGAACCAGGCTAAGAACACAGCCCAAACCCTTGCGGCTGCCCACAAATCCCACTTCCCATGTGAATCCAGCAAGGCAGAGAGAGAAAAGCAGGGGCAGCCCTTGATACGTTCCTTTGAGACCCAAGCATCACTGAGTTCCTCCCCATCCAGTTGGTTGCCTTTCAAGTTCTGAGCACCAGCGCACACAGTGATCCACGTGTCTGCATCAATCAGATACCACAACAGAGCAAACTTGGCATTTCTAATTTGGGTAGGGAAGGAAGAGAATGACCAACACTATTGTGTTCTTAAGCCAAGCAGCCACCCAACAGCACTTTCTTGGTATCAACAAACAAGTGTTAAAAGCATCCAATCATTAAATTCGCCAATTAAAAATAATTATGATGAAATGAGGCCCTGCCACCCATTGTAGAGCATGGATTTCACATATTCCCTGGGGCCAGAAAGCCTGCTTCTCCAGACTCTGGAAGAGCAGGGCATTTCTGTTGAGAATTTGGAGTCACTGTAGTCATCCAAGTTTTGTCAACTTTTTCAGTAACCAACACCACCCCCTTCTGCCTCTGCCTACCCTGCAGGTGTGAACATAGACCAATCACTCCCCCAAATTTGGGGGCGTTTCAGCTCCCTATTGTTATTTGGCTGATTGACAGTTTCTTTGGCATACATACAACTTCAAGTCCACCTCCCTTGGTCCACCCCTGCCCAGAACCTTTGTGCTATGTGGTATGTACGTGTATTTTAAAAAATTGAAGTGAATTACAATTAATTTCCTTTGAAGAATTTCAAGACACCCCTGGGGAATCAATAAGTAGGGCTGGGAATCACTGATGTAAGCTTTCACTCCTCAGGATGGGGAACTTTTCGGTCTTGGCGCCTTCACCTCCTTCTATGGAAGCATATGACAATTGACTCTTTCCCCCACACACTCACGCAACCCAAAAAAGTAGGATGCCCAATGCTGGAGACCATTTTCCACAGAAAATCTCTACCTGGGTGAGAGGTTAAGATGGCGGAGGAGTAGGGGACACCTTTTTCAGCCGGTCCCCTGAGTTGAGTTGAGCTGGA